>NC_056739.1:1897420776-1897478276 GCF_019279795.1 Protopterus annectens | reverse complement strand
AACCCAGGTCTGTCAAATGTGTCTATGACTGTATGTGTTTGCCATGTGTATATGACAGTATGTCATATGATGTATTGTTCTTTAACACCCAGTACATCCCCCATTACCATATGTACAAGATCTGGTGATGATCTTCACTTAACAGGAAACTCGGGAAATGCTTCACCCTAAAAGCTCTGTGATGTGTGCAATTAAGGCCAAACAGATTAGTAGCAATAAGTACCTAGGTAGGGGGTTCTACTCTCAGTGTTGTCAAGTAAGTGTGTGTGTATGTGAAGGGATCTACTTCAGTTTGCAGAAAATATATGTACCAAGAGATCATTTGTCTGAGAACTAACTGGCAAAAGGTGACATTTCAAAGCAATCATCTTTTGGAAATTCATTCCATCAAAACTAGTATGGATGTGTAAATGCCCTCTTCCCCACTGTACAGCTGTACAGCGATACTGGAGTTTGTATAAATAGTTGGGTGTGGTTGTTGTGGGCACAGCCATCCACACTGGGGTTGTTGTTGTGCTTAAACCCCTACTTAGTGTGCTGTTATACTGTACAGTATATGTTAGCAGGTTAAGTAGTTGTTAATCACACTATGTGTGGTTCTACACAACCCCACACCCTCCAAGTGGGGGGCTGTTCCACCCACACCAGCACACCTATGTTTACCAACTCCAGGATTGCACTACCCAAAATATGACATGGTCAGTGTCTCACCCCAGTGCCACACTTCTTGTAGGAAAGGACAGCAGACCAACATCCTGCTGACACATAGACACCTAGAACACAAACAGAATACATTATGGAGACCACAATCAGTCAGTGTTAATGACAGTTATAATGCATCAAGTCTGGACAGCTACACACCCTGACATGTAAGCATTAATCATTCCAGCTGAAAATGCATTAAACAGCATTACATTGCTAAACCTTAGTACAGCCACCCTGTGCATCAGAACAATGTTAGCATGTCCCTGCATAGATGGTATGGATGACAGAGATGTGGCACAGATATCATCATATGCACATGGTGTATTGCGGGTTTGCCAGGGGCCTAGGCTGAGCTGTTTGACTGACATCATGTGTGTGGATTATGGGTTTTTTTATTAAATTGGCTGTGCAGACGTGGTGTGTGTAGGTATGGAGGTGCTCTAGCTGTGTTGGTGATGTGTGTGTGTATGTATGCACACATTTCAGCCATGTGGCTGCCCTATACAGGAGTTTGTTGGACAGCTGCAGACTGTACATGGCAGGGTGTCTAGTTCACCATGTGTGGCCACGGACACAGAAACTTTTCCTGCTAGGGGTTGCATGGGCACTACCAGGCAGAATCCCAGCTATGTTACTCTCCCCTGATGATCTTCATAACTGGTGCTGGTATTGCCACTATGGGAGCAGCCGCATGTCCATGTAGACCTCCACCTGTTGGTGTTGCTGACCTACATCCATGTGTCCGACACCCTACTCCCACCATATGCTACCACAGACACCAGACGGTCAAGGATTCCCACCATCTCACCCAACTGTCTATCCATGACCTCTGCAAAATAATGGTGGGCACCTGCAAGATTATGGATGTTGCCACATACAGTAGGAAGAGTAGCCCTCTGGAGCTTCAGGCTGTCTCTGGTGTAATGTTCCATATGTGCCTGTGTCTCCATGATGGCCTGAAACATGCGTCTGCTGACACCAGCTGTGGCACTTCTGCCAGGGGCATGATGGCCAGCAGCCCTCCTATGAGCACCCCTGTACATCTGCCTGTGTGGTACCTCGCTGGTCATCTGGCTATGGCTGTTGTGTACAGGCACACTTGCCATAGTACCCACATTTTCCTGTTCCATGCTACCACCTGTCAACTGTCCCTCATCTATGGCCACTGGTAATGGGGTATGTATGGGCATTGTGACTGCGTGCGGGGATGGGGTGGACAAAAGTGGGATGTCAACCAATGGCACAGATTCAGCCCCTGACAACCCTGCCCATGCCTCACTATGCCTATCATCATTGTCAGAATCTGTATGGACACTAACATCAGTTTGCCTGCAGGAGGGACCCTGACCCACCTCGCCACCTGTGAGAGTCGACAAGAAATGTAAATTAAGACCTGTACATTATGGTTTACTTCTATACACATACACATTTACAGGTGAGGTGGCACAAACATATTACAGAGACCTCAGTACCCAACAATTGACATGCATGACATATGGCACTCGATATCAGGCAGTGCAGCCATTCTAAATCCTGGTTACAAACAATATACATATGTGGGATGCATGAGCCATGTTAGCAGGTGATGCCCCTTCCCCTGGGACACACTGTACCCATGTACACATCAATGCTGTGCACCTGTACAGCACACTGGCATGCACTGTACACCATACCTCACAACTATACAAATCACTGCTGAATGTGTTAGATGTGTAGCAGCTATGTTTGCTCTGTTCCTCACAACCCCTATGTGTTTGTCTGACACATGACTGGGATGATATGAGGATGGATATCACTAATGACTGACTGACATTTGATTCTCAGATCTAATCATCATTTGATGTATGTGCAATAACATCTGTGTACACTGACAAACTTTCAAGCCTCATGTGGATTTCAAGAGTATACACACTCCTGTTTACATGGCAGCCTCTCCTATGATATGCAATGGGGCCACATTACTGCAGTCAAAAACATTACACACACCTGATATGTGACATATGACCTATGCAATCCAATCCTGAGTCAGATGACTGTCAGTCTTGGAGATACTGACTGAGATGCATATCATATTGGGGGTGCATAACTGTGTAGAACCTTAAACCAATGGTTTGTTGAAGCACCTGCTAACTGAAATACAGCAGTCACTATTCTTGGAAGGGGTACAGTAGCATGGCACATCCTTGCCTTTGCATAATTTGGTCCAACTTGCCTACAAAGGTACCACAACTGTGCCAGATTGCAAGGCCAGCTCATGTGCACAGCCCATGGAAGTCACACAGGGACTTCAGTATTGCTGTGGAGTGTGTGTTATCTGTGGGCCAATTCATAACCTTGAATGTGTTAAGATATGGCCATTCTTAGCTAGCTTTGGATGCATGCTTCAGTTCACTGTTGTATTTGAAGCTGACACCCCTCCCCATCCTCAGCCTTATTGCAGATGCCTGACAACTGTGGCCCACACATGAGTGTTAGTTTGCAGTGTTCCACATTCACTCCACCATATCTACAGGCCTACTTTCAGGTAATGAACAGCAACCATAAAGGGGTACACTGGCACCAGCAACCTTCAAGTTGGGGATGGTGGCCCTGATGTGATGTGAGCTGCTGCTTGTGCACTACACATAACCTTAGGACTACTGTCTGTAGGTTTGAGCCATGGTTTCATGACACCATTGCACATTGCAACACATGCCTTTGGAAGACTGGGGTCATGCTTTTACTACCTGTATGGAGGCCTGGATGATGTTTCTTGTGGGATAAATCTCCCATCTACTTACCCTAACCCATAGGACACACTTATGCGGACTCCATGCGATTGTTGGCACAGGTAATACACAGGTAGGACTTGCTAGACATTTGTGCAACTGCCTCAGTGTTGCTGCTTGTATCTGGGTAGCCTCCCTGACCAGTTTGCACTATGTATTGTCATCTGTATTGGATGGCCATCTGTGTCTTGTCAACAGCACTGTCGTCCCATATTTAATACACCTGTATATGACTGTCTACACTGTTTGCCATGGAATATACAATGGTGAGGTAATGTTATTTTTACCCTACTCCTGACTACTTCTTTTCAGATATGGGATCCATGTCATGCCTTGGAAGATGTCTGCAAGCCATGACTGCCTGTGTTGCAGACAGCTGGCCAATTGTCATGGACACACTTCTTGGACAACAGACTATTACATGGTGTGACATAGAGGCCTGTACATGATGGCAGGTGTGTACTGCAAAAGAGTAAATGCTGTCAGTACATCACAAGCTGCCTCCACAATATGTTAATTGGAATGTGTGTACACGTATGCTTCCAGTTTATTGTAAGGTTTGTAAACCCCATATCTGTTGTCCTAACATAGGATTCTATTTTATACATTAATTGCACATATTAGGTGTACATTATGCATTGTAAAAGGTGTAGAATGTGTTATTGTGCTCTGTCATTGTATATATCAGGAACAGTTGACACCATCATAAGGGTGTGTACATTGTTGTATCGACTGTATGAGGGTTATGTTTCATACATGTCCCTACTGTAGAACATTTGTTCCACCATTTGGCTTGTTTCTGTCCACACATCTTGCACTGACAGGTTGTGAGGTATACTGCAGGACTCTTACCTACCCTTCACTATGGTGACCACTGTCATGCTGTGCAGTTAACACCAACAAAACTGAACATGTACATCATGCATTATAGGCAGGTGTGATAAATGTGTACAGGGCATATAACATGGCCTTAACATGGCTGGCAAATTGGCAAACATGAACAAAATAACCCCATAATCACCAGACACAGGCTGTTGCCCCAGTTGTATACCTGAGGTAGCTACATAGTTGTGGGAGAGAGGTAATTTTAGAAGCCACTCATGTGGCATTGCTACAAGGTGGAAGCAGCATTTCAGAACATTAACAGAACAAACAGCAATACTACAGAATATGCAGCCCAACACCATAGATGTGCACATTTGTGCATTACTAAACTCCAGCTACAGACTAACTTCTCTGATATATGCATGCAGTTTCTCTATAGATAGAAATGTATAATCAACTTTATTTTAATTATGTGCACTTTGGCCTTACCTGCATGCTCCTCAGACATTGGTTGGGTGCCACCCACCTCAACAATGCTGGGTTCTGCTTCATGGTGGGTGTGCTGGGTGGGTGCACCAAGGCTGGCAAGGAGATGTTCCATACGTATCAGTGGGGGTTGGATGGCTGCAACCTCACCTGTGGTTAGCCACTCCCTTGCTACAGCAGCTGTTCAGTTCCATGCATGATGCAAAATGTTGCTGGTACAATAATGGACCTGGTCATAATGCCAGTTCTGTTGTCCAGAATCATTCACCCTGTGGACCAGTTCTTCCCACAGGGCTGTTTGGTCACGTAGGGCTTCTGTGCCACATCCGAACAGGACATCATAGTGCTGTATGAGATACTGAATAATTACATCATTCTTCAATGAAGTAAAGGCTGGTAGCCTTCCTCGTGGCATGGTAGCTGGAAGACATCAACAGGAGAAAAGGTTACACAACCTCATACGGTTGTCTACTTGCACAACAACACAGATTATTACTTGACAATATTCCAAACTACAACCTAACCCTATAATCAGCTGTCATTACACTCCTGGCCCTGACCTATCTTATTCCACCCAATACTACACAGTTAACTGCATAATCCTTTATTCTCTATTCATTTCTGTGTATAGGGATGACAGTGGTCATCGTCCATGTGGATAGTGGTAAGTCTGTGTTTGACTGTAGTGTGTGATGGAGCTGTGAGCACATGCCTTAGCTCAGGTAAGAGGCAGACAGTGATGTTCTCATGGCCCAGGGAGACTTGCTGTTGTTGCCGTCAGTAGGCATTATGTACATGTTCACCATTGATGAGGGGGATAGTGTATTTGATGTGCATATCCCCCTATAGAATTTGTGTGAACAGGGTGGCACTGTTCCCACCTACCTTGTGTGATGCATGTTGCCTATATCCATGGCATGTGTGTATGAGGTGTGCTTTACCCCCAGTACAGGTTGAATTGTGTTGTTGCCTCTGAGACTGACTACATATGTGGAGACACTCTGTTGCAATTGCCCTTGGTGGTGTAGATATGTCTGATATATAGCCATAATCAGCCTTACACAATGTCAGCTGTGAACATACATGCTTGCTGAGATAGAGGTGGACTTGCATCCAAGGTGCTGGCTGCGCCTATGTGTCCCTGTACAGCCAATATAGCACCCTATTATGTGCTTTGTGTATCGCTGCTGTCCACCAAGGGGGATTACTCTCTCCTTGGTGGAGGCTACGTTTACAGGTCAGGTACTACTGATTGCATATAACTACAGTGTATATGAAGTGTACACATGCCTGTTACAATGCCTGGTATTTGTGCAATTGGAACATGACAATCGGGTCTGTGAAAACATATGTTAAATAACAATCAGTACAATAAGCCAGTTGAATGAGTGCACACACCCTAAAAGTGATATGTTGTGTGAACACCTGTTGAGATAACTACAGCATCCATTTGTCTTGGTTTGCACACTCAGTAGAATTGTACAGATTATGGGTCACATTTGGGGTCTGGAACATTTTTGAAAGATTATCTGTGGTCTAATTGTCATACAGCACACAAAACTGGCATTCCAACAGGGATGTGTACGCTTTCGATATCCACTGTATATAGGTGTTGCAAAAGCTGTTAGTGTTAAGCATGGGCAATGGGTCATAACACAGATGAACACTTCACTGATTACTGCATAATGATAGTGCCAGCTGTAGTACCCATATCAGTGTCAGGGCAATGCAACAAGCAGTAGCTGTACACATTTATTTCTGTTGTATGCACTGATACTGATATTGCACACTTGTGCAACATGCACACCCTATATTTCAAACTGCTTGTAACCCATAGTATCGGTTTTGTGCCTTTCAGCTGGACATACACATACATACATGTGCCCAGGGGATACCTGATATACATTTGTGTTCTGTGTTAGTATGGCACACTGTATTCACAGTATTGCTAATCATACTTTTCAGCCAGTTATACCCACAGGACTTTTGGACAAAGACCCACATCAATGGTTGGGAAAAGTAACATCAATATTGATACCATATTACTCTAGCTGCAACATACATATTTAAGTTGATTGCACATTAGCCTTTGACACCACTGTGATAAGCTGGAGGTTGTCCAACAGTCATAACTACACTATTATGTTACGTTGTCATTGCTGGAAGACTTGCCACTGACTTGGCTGACATAGGCCAAGTATACGTGTGTGTGTCTACAGATATGTCACAAATGACACACTCTCCAAAGCTAAGAATACAGCATCCAATGGACCAGATGAAATCTCAGGCTGTGTACTACATGAACTACAAAATGAACTGGCACCTCACCTAAGTGCCATGTTTAGTCATACACTCACCTCAGGCTTTGTGCCCACTGAGTGGCGCACAGCTACAGTTATCCCACTCCACAAGGGGGGAACCATCTTGAATCCCGGGAACTACCTCCCCATCAGTCTGATGAGCCTGCTCTGCAAGGCCATGGAATGTGTTATCATGGAACTTACAAACAAAGACATTGGCAACCTTCAAACACTGGACCCCACCCAGTTTGGGTTCGTGAAGGGCCGATCTTGTCTCCTGAACTTGATTGACTTCTTAGAATCAGTTTCCAGAGCCGTGGATGAGGATAAGGCAGTCCACACAGCCTATCTGGACCTCGCCAAGGCCTTTGACACCATCTACCACAATGGAATCATAGATAAACTTACTAAGCTGGGCATTAATCCCTACGTCACTCGATGGGGTGCCAACTGGCTTACTGACAGAACCCACACTGTAAAAGTAGCTGACTCCAAATCCAGCTCCAGAGAAGTGACAAGTGGAGTACCTCAGGCTTCAGTCCTGGGACCTCTCTTGTTTGGCATCTACTTCTCTGAAATACAGGCCAACACTAAGGGACTCTGGCTAACAAAGTTTGTAGATGACTGCAAACTGTTAGCCATTATTGAATCCCCAAATGATGTGGATACTCTACAAAAAGGCCTTACAGAAACAGATGCTTGGTGCCAGAGCCATGGGCTCAAGCTCAGTACCAAGAAATGTATAGTTACCCCTTTTGAAAAAAAACATGTACCCATGAATTACCACATAGGTGGCAGAAAACTAAACACCGAAAGTGTGATAAGAGACATAGGGACACAGGTGGACAGTGGTCTCACCTTCAGTAACCACATCACCACAAAAGTCAGGAAATCCTTCTATGTGGCACACCTCATCACTAAGGGCTTTTCATCCAGAAAAAAGGAGGTCATTGTCCACTGTACTCATCCCTCATTAGACCCATTATAGAATACAACATCCCATTTGGTATGTACCTCTCAAGACATCTGCAACAACTGGAAAGGCCGCAGAAATACCTCACTAAAAGAATCACAGGCCTAAAGCAGATGCCCTATGCTGACTGCCTTAAAAAACTCCAGCTATACTCTGTCGCATATCATCTACTCCGAGGCAATCTCTGCTTAACATACAAGTCCATGTCAAACCCAGAGCTGTTGGACATGCTACACTTAAAGAAATCCCAATCTCTCAGAGCCACATGCTCCAGGGATCTAAACCTTGTCATCCCAATAAACAAAACATGCTGGAGGGATAGGTTCCTGACCCAGAGACTCCCCAGACTCTGGAATAGAAAGCCCATACATGTCAAGCAGAGCACCTCTTTGGCCCTCTTCAAAAGGAACCTTGATGATTGGATGGGAGAAAGGAAATTCACCCTGGGATCATGTCAGTTGCCCTGCTAGACAGGGGTCCAGGGAAGTAAATAGTGTGGGAAGAAATAGTCAGGGAATTGTTATGGCTAGGTCTGTATAGGCCCTAGGGTCACTAGCCTAGTACCATCCTATGAACCTATGAACCTATGTGCTTACTGTCCAGCAGAACACTGTACAGTTGAATGTTATTAATTTAAGATATCACATGCAGTTCGGCACACATCTGCAGCAGTACTGTACTATCCACATGCCCTATATATGTCTCTTAGCATTCCAAGACAAACATATATCATACTCATATTCACAGGTAACATATGGATATGAACAACATCCCGTTAACTGGCCTAGCAGTGGCACAGTCACAACCATTTGACAGACACTCTAGTGGTTGGCAAATGTGAGCTGCCCTTTCCCAGGGTATCAGGCTCCTGAGCTGTGATACCACCTCTCAACCTCTTAGATCATCACATGTGGACAAAGCCTAACATGATGGGGGAGGGTAAATAGGAACATATCATACATATTTCTGTTACAGATGCTGAGGATTGGACTCATTCAATGATGAAAATGACTGTAAGACTTCACATCCTTCAGAAAACGAATGCTACTGCAAAACCTCTAGTATTCTATCACCTTTCTGAGATTGTAAGAGAATATTTATAATCAATCCATATTTGTCCACCATCATGTTATGCTTTGTCCACATTTTTGCCTATAACAGGTTGAGAGGTATGGTACTGCTGACAACAATTCTGACAACTGGAAAATGTTCTGAGATGGTAGGAGCAAGAATGTATCATATGTTTCCTTTAATATTTGCATAATTCAGTTATATGGTATTTTACACACCTACATGCTGTAAGACATGACATAAACAACTGAAATAGTACAGAAATAAACCTTTTTTTCTGGAAAATGGTGGTGTTATGTGTGTTTTTTAATGGAAACATTGTCATCTGTGCAAACATATCACACTCTGGCCATTTGATAAGGTGGCAACTATAGGATTACTGGCTGTTTCAATTTCACTGTGCTCTCTTTAGTCATTTCAATTACTTGCCTAAGAGATTGCTGTATGTCTGGCCATTGTGTAAGGCCTATCATGATTATGTAGCGGCAGAGTGTGTACTTGTTTTTTGAACTGTGTATGTGTGGGGTCAGCAGATGAATGTCACATACCACCCCAGCATTCTATCTACAGTATGACCTGCCACAGGATATTTGGGGGCATTGTGTGACTCTCATGGGGAATATATCTATCCAGACAGCCATTGTAGTGTGGTGTTTGCTAAGCTTACCAGTGTTTATTTGCAAGTGTGTTGTTTATTTATATATATATATATATATATATATATATATATATATATATATATATATATATATATATATATACATATATAGAGCAAACATTCACATATATGTATATACACATATATAGAGCAAACATTCACATATATATTTTAAAAACAAAGAATAATGCTCACTACACTCTGTTTGCCTGATAATAAACAAGACTTATAAATTGCAACAAAAAAAACAGGCTTAAATAGTGGGAAGTATACTTGCTGTGTTCAATTCAAGTCAGTCACAAAAGGTAACCAAATGTTCCACAAAAAGAAATGAAGCTGTAACACAAACCGCTTTACTTTGCGAACTCTTATTCCAGTAAAAAAGAGTCAAAATCACCATAGAGTGTTCATTCGAACCTACTCATCCACTGGGCAATAGCTTGTAGAAAAAACACGCAGCCAGCATGTAAAAATAAATCCAAGCGTCCAGTAGAAACCACGTTTATTAAAATAATTAGAACACAGGGCTAGTTTCCAGTAAAAAAGAGTCAAAATCACCATAGAGTGTTCATTCGAACCTACTCATCCACTGGGCAATAGCTTGTAGAAAAAACACGCAGCCAGCATGTAAAAATAAATCCAAGCGTCCAGTAGAAACCACGTTTATTAAAATAATTAGAACACAGGGCTAGGGCTTTCAACGAATCTTCATCAGGCCACTAACAAACAAACATACTAGCATCCCTTTTATAGCAAAATGCTAGAGTCAACTACTGATGTCACATCCTGTTTGCACATACTGAAGTCAACTCTGATGTCACATCCTGTTATACATAAAATATTTAAACTGACATCACTTTGTAGTAAAACGCTACAAGCAACTCTGATGCCACATCCTACTAAATGTAAAATCTTATAAAATGTTTCAAATTATTTAAAATATATAAAATATATATGCAGACATTTTGTAAACAGTGCACAATAAAAATGTTCTAAAATAACATTTCACCCTACTTTAACTGCTGCTGCATGTAACATTCAAAATGTTTTAAAATAATTTAAGTATCTATGTAACCATCTCATAGACAGTATGCAACAAATAAAATGTTTCACAATTACATACTATCTTCCTATAAATACTGCACTTATATGCATACTAGTAACAAAATGGCACACATGTTTAGTATTTAATAATAGGCGATATAGTCCCATTTGAAATACTTGTATGTATAAATACATGTTTAAAATAGAGATCAAATTAATAAACATATTAATATCTGCACATGAGCTATTTAGCATAAATATAACTGTACAGGATGATCATTCAAAGACTGCATCTAAAATTTGTACAGCGTGATGCTTCTAAATATCATAATATCTGTAACAGCAAAATCATTCAAAACAGATATGTGCACGCAAAATATTGATAACAGCTGATATTATAAACATAGAAATATATGAGACTAAATGTGTAAAATCAGGTAAAATATGTGTGCTGGATGAAAGAGGAAAACATGGTATATCAGCATCTTTCATAACAATTGGCCCCTAATGAGCCTGCAGAGTAAAATACAGAGACAACGATGGAAACAGAAATGGAAAAATATCAAGTATGAAAATGTTATAAATATAAAAGTAAAACCAGCCAGAGGTTGATAAAGGGTGGCAAAGGGTGAAAAGCTTCAATGAAGTTTCCTAGCTTTAAGTATAGGTTTGATGGAGACTCTGTCATTGAGGCCTGGGTACAAATCAGCCCTAAGCCTGATGATCCATTTGGCCTCTATCTGTTCCGTGGTGTTAAAATATCTCCTCTTCTGAGATAGAACATTGTTTTGAATTACTTGAAACAAAAGCTATGTTGGGTAGATGTATTAATTACATGCCTAGACAGAGCATTTGAAGAACATCTAACTTTGATTTTATATAAGTGTTCCTAATTCTGTCTTTAAACTTTCTGTCCGTCTTCCACTAAAAAAGCAGAGGGCAGTGTACACAGGTTGCCAGGTACACCACATGGCAGGTCTCACAAGTGGCAGAAACTGTGAAATGAAATTCTTGTCCTGTAATAGGATGATTGAATTTATCAGTTTCTTTAATGAATTTGCAATAATTGCATTTTGACATTTTTTAGTCATTTTATGATTACTGGTTATATTTATGTCAAGCCTATTTGGACCACATAACATTCTGTGTAAATTCAACTTATTTTTATATGTAAATTTTGGTTCTTGGCTCAATATCTCAGAAATAACTGGATCTGTTAGCAAGATGTCCCAATGTTTCCGATATATGCTTTCAATACTATTTACATCTTGTGTAAAATGTATCGGTATTCTGATAACTCCACTGCTAGTTTTGGTGCTGCTACTATCATCTCGTTTACTAGAGAAGTAGGGAAAGGCCCTGCCTTCTCTCAGTTCACCTATGGTACCTAAAGAAGCATCAACTTCTGTTACCGTGTAAGACCTGTCTATAAATTTATTCCTCAAGTCTTCTATGCCTGTTTTAAAGCATGAGTCTTCAGAAAACAGCCTAGATACCCTCATGGCTTGACTTTTAACGATGTTACCAAAGACATGCTTAGGATGCATGCTGCTTCGATGGAGAAAGTTATTTCTATAGCAATCCTTTCAAAAACTCCAGTGTTAAGTATACCATTTGGTAGTTGTTCAACATATACGTCTAAATAGGGTATGACATCTTTGGAATTAACCATAGAAAATCTTAAAAAACTGGTGTCTTTATTTATTTTATCATAGAAAGACCTCAATTGTTCTTCATCACCTTTCCAAATAAGGAAGAGGTCATCTACAAACCTAGTGTAGAAAGAAACATTCTGACAAAATTCCTCCATCTGAAATAGAAGAAACTTCCCAGTAAGCCATACAGGTTGGCGTAGCTATTGGCACAGGAAGTGCCCATAGCCGCCCATCCCTCTGAAGGTATACTTGACCATTAAACAAGAAAATATTATTTGTTAATACAATTTCCATCAATTTGATAACTTCTATCCTTCCTTGAGAATGTGCCATCTCTAGTAAGAATCCTACTTATGCTGTTGAGTCCCTCATGATTAGGAATAACAGTAAAAGAGTTGACATCAAGTGTCACAAACAATTTATGCTGGAAACCATCACTCACCGAGGTATTCTCATATAGTTTAATTAGGAATTGTTTAGTATCTTTCAGTATGTGTGTGTACTTGTCCACTATGGGTCTTAATAAGGACTCTAAATAGATGGAAATCGGCTCGGTGATCCAGCCCTTTCCTGCAACAATTGGCCTCATAGGTGGATCCAAGCCATTTTTGTGAATCTTGGGTATTCCCTGTATAATGGGTATTGTTGGATGTTCCACTACAAGGTATGTGAATAATTCTTGATTAATCTTACCCTCATTTAACATAACATTTAATCTACTAGAAACATCTGATATGATCCTATTCACTCTACTATCATTGATTTTCAAATAAAAGACAGAATCATCCAGCATATTGCACATTTTATCAATATAAAACTCCATATCCATGATAACTACAGGACCACCTTTATCGGCTGGTCTTATCATAATGGTCCTATCATCTTTCAGGCCATTAAGTGCTTTCCTTTGTACTGGTTTCAGATTGCCAAACCATCTCTTTTTCTATTATTTGCATCATTTTCATATAATCCTTGCTCAACCAGTTTGAATAAGCCTCGATAAGTGGGTGGTTGCATGGAGTGTAAGTACTTGTTTTCTAAACGGATGGGGTAAACTAGTGTTGTTACGAAAATCAACCTTCATTTGGAGGTTCATATAAACATTTTCAAATCAATAATGCTATTTGTGATATCGCTTCTACTAGAGGGAATAAATGTTAGACCTTTCTCCAAGACATACTTTTCTTCTTCCGTTAAAAGCTTACTTGATATGTTCCACACTATTGATTCTTGGTCCCTTGCCAAATCTTTTTTAGTGTAGGACCAGCCTGTACTGGTCCTGCTGGTCTCTTTTCTGCCTTCCTGCTCATAGACCCCCTTCCCCCCCCCCCTCTCCATTGATTGGTATATATATATATATATATATATATATATATATATATATATATATATATATATAAATAATATACATATATTTATATTTATATGTGTGTGTGTGTGTGTGTGTGTGTGTGTGTGTGTATCTTATTTGAATGTTTATTGCTTCCACAATATAAATTCCCCTAGAGTACAGTGATTGTTCTGCAAGGTATGTTCATGGAAGCCTCCTGACCTTGTGCAGTTTATGTGGCTTAATAGTTGCATGCTGTGACTAGGTGTACATGTTGTTGGGTTCAAAACTGGCAAAGGCTCCTTATTTTGTTACTGGGTAGAACAAGGGCTCATGGAGAGAGGGTGATTAAGGCACTTTAAAGTGGCTTTAAGTAGGTTTGTGCCGGTTTGTATGAAGCTAAGCAGAGCTAACACATGGTTAAATGTACAGGCATTTAAACTGTGTGGGCTAGTCTTAGTGGTGCTTACCAATGCACAAATCTGGTTAGGTATGATAACTACTATTTACCTATCCTTTGTTTGAGCATATGTCAACTGTTTTGCCCGCTGCTCAGCGATGGTAATACATGGTTAAATGTATAGGCACTCTATTGAATGTTATGTTTGACTAAACAAGCATAGATTATGCAGCTTAGGTGATGTAGTGGTATGATTGCTGACCCCAGTGTATGGGGTACTGGGTTCACAACGTGGGGATGCTAGCTCTTTTTCATTAATGTTAAATGAATGAACTGCATGATAAGTTAGGCAAAGCAAACATAGTTTGTAGAGCTCACATGGTACAGTGGTGTGGTTGTTGACTGTAGTGTGAAGGGTCCTGGGTTCAAGACTTGGCAGGGCTGATCAGCTTTGTTGCTAGCCACAACAATGGCTGATGGTGAGAGAGTAATTAAGGCACTTTAAGCAGGTTTGTGTGACACTAAGTGTTGCTAAAATACAATTATGCCATTTTTAACTTTGCTTAGCAACATTTATCCCAGCTAACCCCCGCACTAATTTCTTTGAAAGAAAAGAAAAAGGGGTGATAAGAAAGTGGTGAAAAATGGTGCATGCAGAGGGAAAAACAAGATGAAAGATGGATAGGGATGTGCAGGACGGGAGTAGGGAAGGTCCATAGCTGTCCATTTCTCCTACAGCAACAAGTGTGCGTATGTATTGAATTTGGAGGTGAATTTGGATCCTCATACCCCTGAGACAGGGGTGAGGACAACATTAATGGACCTGACATCAGGTGATGGGCTCCTATCTCACCCGCTCTGAGGGAGGGGATGAGCTCCATCCCCTGAAGCAGTTCCACCATGGGTGGTGCAGGACCAGCAGATCAGGAAGATCTGGAGTGGGTCCCAGATGTGCTGAGGCCCAGTGTCATGGCCAGAAGAGGTGGGACAGGTGGATCCACTGGGATCGTCCTTCCCAGAATAGTAAGGGTGTTGACAGTTTGCAACATATGTTAGTTAGTTATGAACAATACAATGGCAGGATTAGTTATAACAGCTGCATGGGTGTTCCAATAGACACCATAACACAATTTTCAATCAGTTGCATAGCAAACAGAACACATGCAGATATGGAACCACAGTGGATATTACAGCAGCATGTAGGTTACATTGATAGAAACAGGCCACCAATAATTTCATTTCAACAAGGAACAGCAATAAACAGACATTGAAATATTGGTATAACAATGGGGAACATGTCCCAACAGTAGTTTGTTAAAACACACCATTTATTTTTTTGGTTGTATCATTGTTGCAGATAGGGTGGGGTGAGAAAGAGAAATGAACAACTATTTGTTATTACATTTCTAACAACTGTTCTGTACATTATAGTCTACTCAGTACTCTCCAGATATGACCTGAAATTACAGCTACCTATGGGCTTGGGGTTGGCCAGTTGGTGTTGTACACAGTTATCAGTTCAAACTTCATACACCTAATTTACAGCTGTTCTTACCTGTCGGACCTATGGAAAAAATTGGGCTAACACTACCTGACTATTTCTACACATTAACAGGATTTGGCTTTGATATGTGCAATTATACTGCATGTGTGTGTGCTAATGTCATAGTCCACCTTCATTTTTGTACAGCAACATGGGTGCTGGGGACAGTGACCAATAGCCATGATGGCATGACACTTGAGGGACAATTTTTGGGGTAAACTAAGTGGTCTATGTACTTCTCTTCCTGTCATCTGCAGCCTTGGGGCTGGCCAGTGTGTGTTCTACACACTGGCCAGTGTGTGTTCTACACAGTGTATAAGAGACACATCCTACAGTTAATATGCAGCTTGTCTTACCTGCTGAAGCTGTGGGAAAATGTGTGTTTACACTACCTGACTGTTTGTAACTTCCTGACTGTTTGTAACAATACTCACATATTCTTGTGTGAAAATATACAGACAACTTAGTACCACTCCCAGGATTCAGACCCTGCCAGTTTTTTCAAAAAGTAGTCACAATGCGGATGTTTATCAGAACAAGCTATGAAGGAGCTGCTATTTCTTGTGTGAGTGTTTTCTACCTATTAGTCTGTGATTAAGCCAATCTGACCTTATACTTCTGACATTCCTGAATGGCAGACAGTTGTTCTACTGTGTACTCAGACTTTCAGATATTGCATTACAGGAAACAAGGGTTAGCAAGCATTTTTAATATTCAGCTATCAGATCATAGTGCAGAGGAACTTTGTTATGCTTAATCTGTTGTACAAGACTTGACTGTTTGCCACATGAACCTCAGATACGTAATGCTATCAGAGCCATATTTGCTGTGCAAAAGCTATACACATTTCCAATTCCTACTAACATATTGCAAATAAAACACAACAATCCAGAGTTGTATAGTTTTATTGACAGGTTATCACTATTTTATGTATATCACTAGCATTATCTGTGGTAATTTTAGTTTTATTCGGTTCAAACAATACACAGATTACAGGTGATATTCTACTACTTTCGATTATACTGCCAGCTAGATCAGTACTCATCAGCCTCGCAGCACAGCCTTTGCAACCTGCTTCCATGTGCCTCCATGTTCAAAGCCCTCTCAGCTGCAGCTGTACAGGAGACAGAGAAACATTTATGACTACCTATCCATCACATACACAGCCTGGACTATCTTAAACAGCAATTAATACTGATACTTACACACTACTGGGGCATTCTCTGCCCAAACGTCTTCTTCCCACTGGTCCAGAAGGTCCCTCTTTTGCTGCTTGAGATCAGCATAGTGATGCCAAACCTGCTCACCAGTCCGAGGGATTCCAGTGGCACTGGTGATTTCACAGGTGAGACGGTCACAGGCCTCAGCTTTATATTCTGAGCCCTGGTACTGGCCCTGCAGCAGTCTCAAATCATGGTTTTCAGCAAGGAGTCCAGTCATGACCCTGGACTCCGGAATGCCCCAGCATTGCACATGAAAGCGAACACCTTCTCCTACTCCAGCCATGGTGCTTGTAGTGATGAGCTCCAACTGGTTATGGGCTGTATTCCCACCTACAGGGTTTAAATAGGGCCGATTTCCCACACTTTGCCGTGATTGGTTACTTTTGAAACTGGTAAGCTCAGCTAAGCTATGGGCAAATCTGCTTAACTAAGGTTGGCAGTGCTTAAAGGGGCAGGTTCAGCACTGCTTATCACTGGGCAAATCCACTTAGCTGAGATATTCATTGCTTAGTATTCATATGTACACAATGCTTACACTCGGTCAACATAGCTGTGCAATGCTTAGCACTGTTTATGTTTTATTATATTGGTCTGCCATCTGTATGGGATTGATTCATCATTCATTACATAATATAGATTTATTTACCTTCCCTGACAATCCCCCAATGTGTTGTGATTAATTTATTCTTGTGTGACTATACTGTATGGGACACGTGCATTCATATGGGGATTTCACTACTTTATTACACTGACTCCTCAAATCTGGGCCAAATACACTACTTTGGTTGAGAAAAATCAGTTGCTTCTTACATAAATATACAAAAAATTTAAATTTTAATGTTTACACATACAAAATGGAAATGCTTTGGTGAGGCTCACACCATGAACGACTATATGTAAGGTGTACACTCTAACCACTACACTATTGCACTTATGCTGATGGTGGATGTCTATTGCTTTTTAACTTATCGTGCCATTTCAGCTGGGCTAAGCATAGCTAAGCAACTGGCACAACTGCACAGCTATGCTTAAACTTTATTGCATATATAAAAAAAAAATTATTTGTTGTGTTTTTTTATTTGCATCCTCAGAATATCCATGCTAATGCTAAACCTGTTATTCCATCAAATTCTGCTTTGTAGGTATGATTATGGCTTTGTCCACATTCCTTACTCTGATGGGTTGGGAGGTGTGAGCTATGTGCTTGTGCTACATCTGTTATTCTATCAACTTGTGGCTTGGTTGGGATGATTGTCCCTTATGACTGGTGGTGTTACAAGCATTCTCGCTCATTTTAAATTGCCGAACAGCAATTCTGGAGTGCAGGGGGCATGTGTATTGTGAGAGCTCTGCTCTCAGACACACCCCCTGCAATCATACACATTTCCATGTACATACTGCAGCATGGCAGCATGCCTTCATGCATATGCATGGCATGCTGCCGTGCTGAACAGGAATGGTCCCTGCTGTGCAGGAATAACTTATTCCTACACAGCTGCTTGCTGAATCCTGGGGAATATTTTTTTTTGGGGGGTGTCATTAGCACCACCACTGCAGTTCCATTTTTTGGCACCTATAATTATAAGAAAATTAAAAACAAAAGATTAACATTTTTAGGTAGGGTAGAATGCTTGGGCTTACATTAGAATAATTTAAAAATAAATAAGCAGGCAGCATACACATACATCATTGTTTTGATGTTAAATCAGTATCTGTGGTACTTCAGTGCATGTAAAATGGAATGCCTGGAGTATCATTTCTGTTATGTTTATTGGTCAGGGACTGATACTGTAAGTTAGGTTTGCTTACGCTTTTTGGTTCTGCTCTGTATGCGTCCTCCTTTTCTGGAAAATTACATAATTGCTTAAAATATATTGTGAATTGAAATAAGGAAATTACTGCATTTGAGAATGTTTGGCTATGACGATGGTTACAGTATGATGGTATTTTGGCCATTTAGGAGACTTTATGGAGGTTAGGATATCTGTTGGAGCATTTTGTATCATTTTTGTGGCAGAAATCGGTCTTTGAAATAATAGCATGTAGTTTACATCCACAGAAATCAATAGCATTAAACACTACATGTCTGCACTCCCCTGCCCCCACACACTGTCTCTCTCTCACACAAACACACACACAGACACACACACACACACACACACACACACACACACACACACACACACACACACACACACACACACTGCCACCACCAAATGAAGTAAGATCATATGCAAGTTCTTGGCTATTGTGATGTGAAAGAAATACAATAATGTAACCATGGAGATGTATTATTTTACTTATTTAAACATTGTAGGCTGAAAGCAGTTTCTCTGGTAGGCAGTTGGACTGGGGGCAATGCCTACAGTATGTGTGAACAGCTGCAGTTCTGTCTTGCTTTGCAAGAGTAATGTACATTTCACTGAAGTAAGATCGACCACAAGCTCTGAAATCTGAGTATGGTTTATGTGTGTGTGTGTGTGGGGGGGGGGGGGGGGGGTATACTTACCTTCATGACAGTGTTGTCTTTTTTTTGCCTTTAATCTGACAAGATCAAGTCGTATAATGTGGTTGGGGTTGGCAGTGGAGATTGGGGCTGTATGTAACTGGAACAAATGGCCCTGATGCTTACTGTTAAGTCTAGCTTTGTAAAACTATAATACGTTAAAGTCTGTACTTTTAGATGAAAGTACAATAATTAGCAAGCTTACGAGTAGTTGTTCATGTATGTTTCATATCTGTTCATTGTCTATACTGAATGTTTATTTAAAAATGTTTCTAATATGTTGAGCTTTTCTTCCCAGACATTGTTGACAAGGGAGTTTTGTTTTATAAAACCATGTTGCATTCTAGAAACCCAGGTAAACAAAAGTAAAATCCATAAAATGAAATGTGTACTTGGCTGGCACACAAAAGCTGACTAATGCTTCTGTGAATTCATTGAGGTGGCTGGCCTTGTTTACTGTCGTATTTGTGGTTTTGCAAGATAACTGTTTATTTGGGTAAAGTTGGCTGTTATGCAAGCCTGTAACTACCGTTTCTGTGCAACAGACTAAATTAATGCAGCCATTAATATTTTCATTTTACTCCAGTCAGGGTCAGCAGATATTTTAGGTTAGCAATTGATATGATGGCTGTTTGTGGATGAAATGTTTGGCACTGTAGCTTTGGTGTAATTCTGGCTTTGCAGATCTAAGTATGTGTGTGTGTGGGGGTGCTGTTTAGAAATGAAATGAGTGGCCCTACTACTTACAGTTATAAGACTGCTGTGCATTTGGATGGAGTGAGTACAAGTGCTGACCTCTGGATAATGTTTATGTGAAAGATGCAGTTACATTACTGTTTTGTTTTCTGATTTCAGAGTTTCAAGCCAGGTATGTTTGGTAGCCTATTGGGATGGGGGACTATGTCAGTGTGAGAATGAAATAAATGGCCATTTACTGTTGTAATTCTGGCTTTTGCTTTGCAAAACTCATGTGTCTGAGGGGGTAAGCAATATGCATACAGGCTGTGACTATTGTCTGTGCAGCAGATGTAGTACATTAATGCTGGAATGATCAACGCAGAAACTGTAGTGGTTCATAGGTAGGTATTAGGCTATCGGCCCAAGGGCCTACATAAGCCTAGCCAGCAAGGTACCATAGCTTACGCCACCCAAGAAAGTTATTTTCCTGTGCCACTGTTGAGCAGACACAGAAGTGATCCCCTGGGTGTATTTCCTATTTCCCATCCACTCATCAAGATTTTTCTTGAAGAGTGCTAATGAAGAACTTTGCTTGACATAGATGGGTAGCTTGTTCCAGAGTATAGGAAGTCTCTGGGACAGGAATATATCCCTCCAGCGTGTCCTGTTTATTGTGGTGACAAGGTTTAGGTCCCTAGAGCATGTAGCTTGGAGGGATTGGGATTTCTTTAGGTGTAGCATGTCCAACAGCTCTGGGTTTGACATAGCTTTATATGTTAGGCAGAGATCACCTCTGAGTAGGCTATATGCTATGGAGTAAAACTGGAGTTTTTTGAGGCGGTCAGTGTAGGGCATTTGTTTGAGGCCAGTAATCCTCTTTGTGAGATACTTCTGTGGCCTTTCCAGCTACTGCAGATGTCTTGTGAGGTACATTCCAAAAGGGGCGTTGTACTCTATAATGGGTCTAATGAGTGATGAGTAGAGGGGAACAATGACCTCTTTTTTCCTGGATGAGAACCCTTTTATGATGAGGTGTGCCACGTAGAAGGACTTCCTGACTACTGTGGCGATGTGACTATCAAAGGAGAGACTACTGTCCACCTGGGTCCCAAGGTCTCTTATCACGCATTCGGTGTTAAGTAGATGGCTGCCTATGTGGTAGTTCATGGGTACAGAGTTTTTACCAAAGGGGATGACACTGCACTTTTTGGCATTGAGCTTGAGGCCATGGCTCTGACACCAGGCATCTGTCTCAGCGAGGCCCTTCTGAAGGATGTCCACATCATTTGGGGACTTGACTATGGCTCCTAGTTTGCAGTCATCTGCGAACTTCATCAGCCAGAGGCCTTCTGTGTTAGCCTGTACTTCAGAGAAGTAGATACCAAACAAGAGAGTTCCCAGGATGGAACCCTGTGGCACTCCACTTGTCACTGCCTTGAGGTCAGATTTGGAGTCTACAACTTTTACAGTGTGGGTTCTGTCAGTGAGCCAGTTGGCAACCCATCTTGTGACATAGGGATTTATACCTAGTTTAGTGAGTTTAGCTATAATTTCAGAATGGGGGATGGTGGTAGAAAGCCTTGGTGAGGTCAAGATAGGCTGTGTGAACCAGCTTACCCTCATCCACGGCTTTGGTGACTGCCTCAAAGAAGTTGATCAGGTTCGGGAGGCATGATCTGCCTTTCACAAACCCGAACTGGGTGGGATCTAGAGTTTGTAGGTTACCAATGTCTTTGTTTATGAGTTCCATGATGATACATTCCATGGCCTTGCAGACTAGGCTCGTCAGGCTAATAGGTCGATAGTTCCCAGGATCAGTGGTGGCTCCCCCTTTATGGAGTTGGATAATTGTTGCTGTGCACCATTCAGTGGGCACAAAGCCTGATGCGAGGCTATTATTGAACATGGTGCTTAAGTGGGGAGCCAGTTCATTCTGAGGTTCGTGTAAAATGCAGCCTGGGATGTTGTCTGGTCCCATGGATGCTGTGTTTTTGGCTTTAGAGAGTGCAGCTTTTACCTGCATAGTTGTGATTACAGGGACTCTGCATTCTTCCTGTATAGACATGGGCCCTTTAGGGGGTGAGAGGCGGGTAAAGTTAACACTGAACCGATCTGCCAGGATGTTGGCAATATCAGTTGGTTCTGTAATTTTCGTGCCTTTGTGCTGTAACCCAGAGCAGATCTGGGTGTTACCATCTAGATTCTTGACATAGCTATAGAATGCCTTGTGGTTGTCCTTGGATTTAGTGGTGATTTTGTTTTCGTAGCTAGCTTTGGAGGATCTTATAAGGGATCTCAGCTTCTTACTGAGGCTGACCAGGGAGGTCCTCCACTCATGGGATTTTACTCTCTTTTGCAACAGTTTCTTCCTTTTGTTGTACAGTTTGTTTATGGCAGGGGACCACCAGATTGGCTTCCTTTTTTTGGAGGATAGCGTCTTGGTTCTGTTTGGGATAGCATGATCCATGCACTCGTGTAAGTGCTTATAGAGTGCATTTGTGTAGGATTGAGCAGTTGTAACTGTATTGTCCATCTGCATGGGTGTCATGAAGTTCACCACGTCTGTCTTAAGAAGCATGAAGTTGGCTTTGGAGAAATTTTTTACTGTGGTTTCATTAATGGGGGCGGGATGTGGATATCAAGTGTGATAAGCTTATGGTCGGATCAAACCAATGAGGAGTTGACTTCAGGTGTGGAACACCGGTCACTCATGTTGGTAATGACTAGGTCAAGGATATTGTTGCCCCTGGTGGGGGTGTGGATAAGTTGATCTAGGGCATTGGAGTTTATGAATTCTAGAAAGCGTTGAGCTAAGGAGCTAACACGTTGAGCTAAGGAGTTGGTACATGAGTAGTTTTCCCAGTTAATGGTGGAGTAGTTGAAGTCGCCCATTATGAGAGTGTTTGGTTGAACCCTAATATTTTCCAGTACATCAAGAAAAGATGAGTGGGAATCCTGGGGCATGGTGGGCAATGAAATGACTGCCCCTGTTTTATTTTTAGTCCTGCAAAGCCAGAATTAAGAAAGAATGCAAGCTGTGACAGTGTGTGCATCACAAATGCATTAATATAGTCTTTATTTAACTGTGGCAGGGCCAAGCCAGATAGTTGGTAGGTCATGGCTATGGGAGACTGTCAATGAAATGAGTGCTGTTCCTGAAGCTGTACTTTAAAATTTACACAACAGTGGCACATAATCATTTCTGTAATATCTTCATTTCAGAGTTACAGCCACGATAACCAGAATGATTGAGCAGAGTGTTACAGTGGTCTATCTGAAATCTATTCATTTTAGAGACTTGACTTTGGATGAAAAGTTAAGAATCAAGAGGACTGGAAGACCCACACCTGATCTGAATATGGAGTTTCAAGGTACAAGTAGGTCAAGAACATACACACACAGCTTCAGCAGCTCAGTGTATGACAAACACACCTGGATCTGTGGTTGTGAGGAAACAAACAGCTTGTACTGCTCCCATGTTTATTGTTTGGTGGAGAGGATGCCTGGACATCAAAGGGTATGAATGACCTGAAGAGAATAGAAGAAACGTCCAGAAAGCATGAACAGTCTGCTAAACATTTTGACACCCAAACGAGTCTAGCAGTGTTGGAAACTGTGGATATCAGGTCTCAGTTAAGTAATGGATACCAGTTATCAGTGGAAAGGTACAACAAGAAAGTGAAAGAAAGTCGTCATGTTCTATCACTTATAATAGACTGCATCAAGCTGTGTGCTGAAGAAGAAGTTGCTTTAAGAAACCATGATGAGTCTGAAGAGTCACTGAGTGCTGGAATGTTCCAGAGACTGGTAGACTTCACCTGCAGGATTGATCAGAAGTTGGCTGAACACATGAAAACTTCAACTGTTTTTAAAGGAACATCAAAAACCATTCAAAATGAACTCCTGGACTGCATGCTAACAATATGCAGAATATTAATATGAAATAAAAAAAGGAGATTCATACTGCAAAATTTGTAGCAGTAATTGCAGATGAAACCACTGATGTTGCTGGGCTGTGGCAAATTGCCATTGCGTTCCATTAGTTGTCAATGGACAGGTGTTGGAACATTTGTGGTGATACTTTATACCACCTGGACAGATGGCAGACCATATTGCTGGTGTGATAAGACAACAGTTGAAGGAAGTAGTGGGAGACCAGCATGAAAACAATGATTGCTCAGAGTTATGATGGTGCATCTGTTATGAGTGGCATTCAGCATGGAGTCCAGGCCATCATAAGAGAAGAGTTTAAATTTGCCTATTATGTACACTGCTATGCCCACCAACTTAAACTGGTAATGCAAGGAGCCACACTACATAATACTGAAGCAAGGACATTTTTTTAACAATTGGCGGAATTCCAGCCTTTTTCTCTCTTTCAGTTCAAAGACAAGCTGCTCTGGATAGTATAGTAACACGATGCATGCCAAGAATGTCAGGAACATGGTGGAATTTTAACATCTATATGGTAAATACAGTGTATGAAAACTTGGAGTTGCTGTCGGAGTGTTTTAATTATTTATACGTGTCCTACATCTGCTGCAGCAACTGTACAGGAAGCAAACATGCTACTGCAAACAGTTGAAAATGATGAATTTAAATTTTGGCTTGCTGTTTTCCATCATATAATGCCCCATGTTGACATTCTTTACAGGCAACTTCAGTGTCATACCTCAGAGGCAACCACTGTTGAAAAGGATGTGCATATATTTTTGAATGAAATTGACAGTGTCAGATCAGATATCAATGGCACTGCAGAATAGTATCTACAGACAGAGAACATCCTGTCAAGACATAGACGAGGACCATCAGCATCCTGACCACTGCATGAGACATTGTCGATTGCTGCAAAGGAAGTGTGTGATGTCATAAAGTTACAGGCAACATAACAATTTCAACAAACTGGCCATCTTCAAGTTTCTCAACTACTACTGCCTGAAAAGTTTTCAACATACATAAGAGAGTTTCCAGAAAATCTATTCACAACAACAATAGATAACTATCCATTCCTGTTGAGGGGACAACTTAAAAAGGAACTTGGAGTGGTATATCACCATGAAGCCTTTGCAGCAAGTGGCAGTGCAGTCCAGATGTTTAAATTCTTGGTAGACAACTCATTACCCAGTGTGTTTTCAGAGATTTACAATGTGTTGTTGATTATAGCCACCACACCAATGCCAACTGCTGAGGCAGAAAGGTGTTTCTCAACATTGAAAATAATTAAAACGTTTCTTCATAGTACAGTGAGACAAGAAAGAATGAATGCATTGACTATGATTTCTATAGGCAAGGAGTTAACGTTACGTATAACTAACTTCAACCAAGGAGTTATTAATTTGTTTGCACAAAATAAAGACAGATGAATGGAATTTATCTATAAGTAACAAACCTGAGAAATACCCAGAAGAACACAATAGAGGCTTTTATTTGGCACTATACTACAAGCACTTATTTGGAACCAGGTGAGGTCACATGAATAGTGTTTGCTTGGGAAACTTTAAACTGTCCCTTTTGAGTCTCCATGAAAAAAGGCGGGGAAGAAAGAAATCCAGTATGACCTGATGTGTTCCAGACCAGACAACAGCATCTCTTCGGGTGCAGAAACCCAGTGTGACCAGATGTGTTCCAGACCAGACCACAGCTTCTCATCGGGTGCAGAAACAGAGTACAAAATACTGTTTGCAGCATAATGCAGAAGAGGTAAGTCTTCAAACCAACCTGTATATACATGTAACAATGTGTGCTGTGTAGAGTATTCAGTATGCGCCATAATGACTGAGCATTTATTTCATGTAAATTGGTAAGCATGGCCAGCATTGATCCCACTGTATCATAGCCCCACCCCTTTCTAGTTGGCTACACCCCTTCCCCTTGACCCCACCCATTCAGCTGTCTTCTGCAGCCCCCCTTTCATTTGAAGTCACCAGCCGCAACTGATGGGAACTCACAAATTTACTACACATTTGACCAGTATGCTGTATGCATCTACAATTATTGCTAATCTTCAGGCTATAATAATGAAAAAGCTTGAACAGTGTTATAATAAAATAAGTAAACTTGCATACAACCTTACAAACCAAACCCATCTTTGCAGAAACTGAACTAACAAAACCTAACACACCACATATCATATACAGAAGCATAGCTGGCTCAACCAGTATCCTGTGCTGCTACCATGAACCAGTGCCCCACCCCTTCAGCTCTTCAAGTGAAGAGAAAAGAAAAAGCACTTTACCGTATTTCAGATTCACAACCCACCTCCAGCTCTTCCACTGAAGAGAAAAAACATGGATGTTATATCTACTGCCACAGCAACCAGGTGGCTGGATGCACAAAATGCACCCCCTCCTTTCTACCCAGCCTTTCAGGTTCCATTCCTGTACCCTGACCCTCTTCCGTTGTATTTTTGGTCAAATCTGAGCACTGTAACACTCTGTGTGTGGGTCTAAACTGTAACAACTTGTAGCAAGCAGTTTGCTAAAGTTTAAAAAAAATGTATTTTTTAACTAAAACCTAAGCATTGTAGTGGTATGTACAGGCAAAGTATAAACAGTAGCAACTGTTTACTAGTTGCTAAAGTGTATACCCTGTCTGCAGGGAGTGATACAGTGCTCATGTTTTAGTTAAAAAAATAAATAAATAATTCCTTCCCGTAGAATGTAGCAAGTGGTTGCTATGGTTTATATCCTACCTGCACTGAGAGCTACAGCATTCAGGTTTTAGTTAAAAACAGAGATTTTTCTTTTACTTTAAAACTGCAGCAAACTACTTGCTACAATATAGCAAGCAGTTGCTACAGTTTAGACCACCCATGGAATGCTACAGCACTCAGTTTTGACCACAAATGCAATACTGGCAGATCACACATACCCCCAACACTTTGTGGCCAGGTCAGTCACCCCTCTTGCCCTGCTCTAGCTATGCTACCCATGATATACACAGGTCATAATGCCATATGAAATACTACACCATCCCTCAAACATGCCAGCCATCAGAAATACAATAAAATGGTACAAGCGCAAAAAGAGCCTTTCCTCAAAGGACCAACACCTAATAGAATCTCAAAAACTGAGTAACTCATAAGGTGACTTCTTATACTCAGTAATCACAGCAAAAATATGGACTAGCATTCCCTTTACCATCAAACTAATTAACAATCTCCTCACTTTTAAGACCAACCTCAAACTACATATAAGTAAGACTAGAATTTGCAAATGTCCTGAGTCCCCGAGTTAAAAATATCAAAATACTCATGATTTCCTCCACTTACCTAATAAACCATTTCTTCCCAACTGTCTCTTTATGTCTTACTAAAGTGAGTTTATTGCACTTCTCCCATGAGAAACATTGGTACTCCTGTTTTTTTTTTTTTTATTGCTTACAAATCAGCACAATTATAGACCCATATCTCATTACTTTAGCTACCAGTGTTGATATTTTACTTATTGATGTTATTACATTTGTACTGATAACTTCTACTTTCTGTAATATATACCAATGTCACTTCTTAGCACTTTATATCTTTAGGGGATATTTCCTGTTTATTCAATTCTAATGGACTTCAGTAGTTTTTGTACAAATTTCTGCCGACATGTTTACACTTTGTTGTATTGTACTTCTGTTATTTCTTGGAGCTTTTCTCCCCAGGACTCTGGTGAAATTTGGAATTGTACCCAGTCAGACTTTCCTGGCAAACAAAAGCAAATAAAATAAATAAAGTAAAATAAAAATAAATAAAACATCTAACTAGCTGAGTCACATGTGGGCTTCTAATTCTAAATCCATCCATCCATAACCCCCTTTTTCCAATTTTTTTCACTTAGGATAGGGGTGTCACATCAACAGTTGCCATCATCTAGTCCCAATGTTCACACCGTCAGGTGGCTAACCATGTCACGTTTTTTCTTTAATATCACATACAGGCACACAGACTTATATCTGATGCCAATTTAGAATGTCCAGTCCACCTCCTGCATGTCTTTGGTATATGAAAGGCACAGTCCCTTCATTCATCTCTCACTTGTGTCTGCTCCAGCTGTGCCAGGACTGCTAATTGAATCAAGTCATCTGGGTTGCACTCAGAGTTATTTTTATCTATACAACTAAGCTCACATTATTGATGTTTAAAACAGAATGATGGGATATCTTATTTTCCCTGCCATCTCTGCCTCTGCTTTAGCCCTCTGTTTTTCATTTAAACCAAAGAGATGGGAGAATTAGAACATTACAGTAATAGGGGAAATTCTGATTTGATTTATCTATGTGATGAAATGTGACCAAGCCTTCAGTGAATTTAAGAATATGACATTAAGAAACATTTTTCCAGTACAAACATAAATGGTATATATATATATATATATATATATCCCTGTTTGCCAACGTTGTTGGTAAAACTTGGAATTCATTTCTATCTAACTTTACCCTCGAACCTTCATTAAGTCTCTTCAAAAAAGATCTCAAACAGTATTTTACAGAGCACTGGCTTTGTCCCTGTACTAACCCTAATTAACCACTACTTATTCAATGCCTTATTTTAATTAATATTGTACGCATCTTTTGCTCATAATAGCTTGCTGCAACCTGCTGTTTTTGTATACTATTACACACTGTGTATATTGTGAGTACCTACTAGAGGGCTTTGTAAATATGTTTGACTCATATCTGTCATGTCCTTTCTGTGTTATCTGGAGCTTTTCTCCCCAGGCCTCCGCTGAAAATGAACATATATCAAGTTGGACTATCCCGGTCAACAAATGTAAAATAAATAAATAAATATCAGTATTACATGTATAAGCTGTACCCTCTGTAGGAAGTTTCAGCATTCTGGTTATGTGGGACACTCACTGATTACCAACCTATTTAAGCATAAATCTATGTTTGTGTGTATGTGTGTATATGCATGTGTAAGTGTACACACACACACACACACACACACACATATATATATATATATATATATATATATATATGTGTGTGTGTGTGTGTGTGTGTGTGTGTGTGTGTGTGTGTAAAATTTAGACTTCTATATTACACACAAACATAAACATGTAGTTCTATATCTATCTATATCTAGCTATATCTATCTACATATATATATATATATATATATATATATATATATATATATATATATATATAGGGAGAGAGAGAGAGAGAAAGAGAGACAAAATGTGATTTTGTTGTACTAGGCACTCAGTCCACAGACCACGAGAAGCCTAGAAAAACAAAACCTCAGATTCAAAACTTTCCTTTGGCATCAAGCAAGTCAAGCTCTAAAAATTCCTGGGGATAGAACTACACTTGGTGGTGCTACTTTAAGGAAGTTTAGTACAATCCCAAGAATTCTGATGAGGAAGCAAAACTATGAGTATCAGAAGTAATGGGGGGAACTGAGGAGTGGGAAACAGTACTAAATGGTAAGTGGTGGTTGTGGCATTAAACTCCATGTCATATATTGCCAGTACAGTGTTTTCAATTGAACAGAAAACTTAAAAGTAATTGGTATTGATTTTACTAAAATTCTGCTCCCTCAAAGCTTTTACAGGTTTTGGCTTGAGACACTTTAATAAAGATATTAGTAATGTCCAGAAAAATGGTGACAACAGATCATTTCTTTTTCATGGATTTTCATTCATAGCCTGTTAGAAAGAAATCAGCATCATATTGAATATATATACAGAGACCTAAAATGTGTACTTCGTGTAAAAACTAAATAAATAAACAAATAAATAAAATCTTCCCATTAGAACATTTTTTCATGGATAAGTATTCCAAATATATTTGCTATGGTAGGATAATATTAATACAGATGGGCATTTACTAACCTTATTCTTTGGTACTTTTACAATGAAAACTCCAAAGGAATAGGCAGCAATATAAAAATTAAAACATATCCAATTTTAGCCAATCAATATTCACTCTGCTCGTGTGGATGGGTGGATGTGAATAGATTTCATCAAATTTCTTAACTATATGCAAGGATTTAAAAACTTAAAAAAGAAACTCAGGAGCACTTGGCAAAAGAATCATTAAAATGTTCAGCCTTAATTTCATAAGGGATATTAAGGTACAAAATAAGTTATTCAAGTCTCTGGCAAATGCTATTGATGAGGAATTTATTTTATATCATAATCATTGCAAATGGGTTAGTACCAAAATTTTGTCAAAAAGATTGTTTTTCCTTTTTTTTTTTTTTTAGAAATGCGGTGCTGGTTCAGTAACAGAAAACAAAAACACAGCAACTTAGAACCAATGTAATATCTTTCAGTGGGTCAAAATGGATTTTACAACTACTTGAGCTTTTGGACTACAGGAATCCTTCATCAGGAGTTAATAAGTTACTGATGTTACTAGCAGTACTTGCAGTTTAATTATAGCCACCTGTACTTAAGTACTTAGTTTCTTTCACTTTACCTAAAAAAATACTTGCAAAATAGTAGTGAGTAAAATATCTCCACCTTTGATGCATAGTATGACAATTATACCTCAAAAAAAGACTCAGCGTGTGTGTTACATGACTGAGTATGAGTGTGTGAGCTTTAAACTTTAGAAGATCAGGTTATGTTCTGCCACAAAATTGAAAGTTCCACCTGAATATTACATTAGATTCAGTGTTACTTTCCTCTGACCAGAACTCACAAAGAGTAAAATTAGACTAAAAAAACTTCACCAAAGTAAACTATACCCTCCTAGGTGAAGGTATAAATGCATTCCAAGCCCCACCCTAAGTTGGAAATGGTAACTGTGCTGAACCTTACACTAAAAAGTCCTGTACAATCACTTGCATAAGTGTATAAACTCGGCCTTAGAAGAAAGAAGCAAAGCCAGAGCCCCAAGTAAAAATAAGGTGCCATGGTGGACTTCCGCCATCAACAAACTTTACAATAAATGCAAAGCGTTGCTGTCCAAAAAGCGAAGGCAAGGCCCTAACAATGGAAAAGCACCCTCCTCAGCTTCAACAACTCGTCAAATCCTCCAAGGGCTCCTTTGAAAGAAACTTAGCAAGTACAGCCAAAGATAACCATAAGGCCTTTTGCAATTACATATGTAACCTAAAGGGTAGGACCAAAGCATGTGCAGAACTAGTGCTCAAAGGCATGAATCACACTCACCCCTCAGAGGTAGCAAACCTGCTATCAGATAGATTTGGTGAAAATGTCACTCCCTTATCCCCTCCCAACTTAAAACAAATCTTCCCCAAAAACCCCCCACCCCAGATATCTGAAGAGCAGATCCTCAAAGCCTTGCCCAACACAAAAACACAGCCTCTGTGGGACCAGAAAACATCCCAGTCTATCTTCTAAACAGGCTCACACATGAATGAGCATCACCACTAAGTACCCTTTTTAATCATAACCTAATCACAGGCTTTGTTCTTGTGGAATGGAGAGCAGCAACAGTTATTCCCCTCCACAAAGGTGCCCTATCAACAGACTCAGGGAATTACAGACCCATAAGCCTGACCAGCCTCATCTGTAAGACCATGGAACATATCATTATGGATATCATAAATAAAGACATAGGAGCCCTCCAAACCCTGGATCCTACCCAATTTGGCTTCATGAAGGGCAGATCCTGCATGTTAAATCTGGTGGATTTATTTGAAAATGACTGACAAGGGCAAATCTGTGGTCATGTTATACCTTGACCTGGCAAAGGCTGTCTACACAATCCCACATTCATGCATTACCAATAAACTTAGCAAACTGAATGTAAACCCCTTTGTTGTAAGATGGGTTGCCAACTGGCTCACAAACCAGACACACACTATCAAAGTGGGTGACTCCACATCAACCAGCAGACCTGTTACCAGTGGGGTGCCACAGGGGTTAGTGCTGGGTCCCCTACTGTTTGGTATATACGTCTCAGAAGTTCAGGACAAAACTAAGAGGTTGTGACTGACCATGTTTGCAGACAACTGCAAACTAGGTGCAATCATTGAATCCCCAAATTATGTCATTATACTTCAGGATGGTCTCACGCAGATCAACAACTGGTGTATTAGTCACAGTCTCAGACTGAATGCAAAGAAATTAATCATCATTCCCTTCAGCACAAACAATGTCCCCTCCCACTATCAAATCGACAACAATATCCTACATACCCATGAAGTGGTAAAGGACTTGGGATCACAGGTTGACTGCAACCTTAACTTTGACCACCATGTGCCTACTATAGTAAGGAAAGCTTTCAATGTAGCACACTTGATTAGTAAAGGCATCGCCTCAAGATCAAAAGAAGTTATAACACCCCTATACTCAGCACTTATCTGGCCCATAATTGAGTGTAATGCCCCATTTTGCATGTACTGTACTAAGCACCTGTAGCAATTAGAGAGACCTCAAAGGTTTCTAACAAAGAAGATCAAGGGACTCCAGCATGTGCCTTACACAGACCAATTAAAGTCCCTGTCACTACACTCCATATCGTACAGACTTCTTAGGGGAAACTTATGCCTGGCCTACAGAGCAATCCGAGACCCATACCTAATGAACTTGCTGCATATCTGTAAATCAAACAGCACTAGGGCTAGCCATTTCAGGGGCCTAAATATGGCCTGCAACTTAAATATGATATGCTGGAGGGACAGATTTATTGTCCAGCAACTACTTTGGAACAGGCTACCAATTCATGTGAAACAGAGCACCTCTTGTTCAAGAGGAACCTGGATGAGTGGATTGGGCAGCATAAATTATTATTGGGAATAGAGCGCACATCCCTTCTGGACATGGGCAGTCATCACTAAATGCAATCTTGGGTATTGACTAGTATTTCTGTGGTATTACATTGGGATGAAATGGCTAGGCTTAAAATTACCTCCAGGCCAATAGCCTAGTAATCTCCTATGAACGTATGATCCTATGATTCTGACATTAATGGAGAAGTAAATAAAAATAAAAAGATATATGAGGGAGTTTAGGTAAAATCAGAGAAAGAAAATGACAAATTAAAATGTATAATTTGTTAATCTATTTCAAAATGCAGCCTTTGTGAGGCAGATATTTTGACTTAAAGAAAATGTGATAATTACAATAATGTCTGGGTCACAGTGAAGTGACGAGTTATAAAAAAATCAGAAACTGCCAGTAGAATAAGACATTAGCTTATAATAGCCAGCTCTTTGGCATAGAAGGATAAAGCCTTGATTATTCCACAGGCAACTTAGGTTCAGTTAGTGGTTCACATGTCTTTAGGAGTTGGCTTGGGAGGACAAGAGTGAGTGACTGCTGTCAGCTTATCTGGGGAGGGACATGGTTCAGGGTCACTAAACTGATGACTTGTAGTGGAAGCACTAGGTGGTTAACCCAGTGGAGTCTAGGCCTAACCAGCCCATGTTGTCTGAGTGCATGCTCACTCATAAACCAGGGGTAATTTAGCATGCAGAGACACGCTTACCCTCAGAAGACAGCAGTAGAAGAGTCTGGAAGAGCTGCTTAGGGGGAGAATTAGTGATCCCAGGCAGTGAGGGTCGGCTACCACAAGATCAGCAAGCTTCCCTTCTCCCTACCAATCAACTACCAATGGAAAATGGAGGGACAATTAAGACTACTAAGCAGGAAAGAATGGGTTGTAAGGCTCTTGCCTCACCCATGAAAGTCTGGCTGCCATACCCCCAGAACAAATGTGAAAAATGGGCGTGAGTAGACTTGGAACCATGAGGCAAGTCCTTGAGGGGAGAAGAAAAATATTAAAAGAAAAATATTAGGTTAGAATATATGCATGTTGTGTGCATTTGGTATGCCATGCAGGCTGTGGTTCAGTTAGCTAGAAAAGAGAGAAAGAGAAAGACAGAGGAAAAATGTGTAGAAATTTCAGTCAAAACTTGTGACAAATACCTATGAATATATCAGCAATGAACGCAGTTTTGTTATACTGTTACCATTTTTTGAATAGTAAAGCTTTCATGACTATTAAGCTTATGGTTACTTTTATTAAGACTAGAATACTACCTCATGGATTACAATTAATTTCTTGTCATGTGTAAAACACAGATGCCAGCATTAAACAAACCCCAGAAATCTTTCAGATTCTGTTACGTTTCTAAACTATCACCTTGGGTCACCCCTGAAAAGAGGCTTTTAGCCCACTGGATAAATAGCCATCATTATGGATTTAGAGTAAAATCATCATAGAACCATGCTTTATCAGAATAATGTGTTGCTCTTCAGTTCACCTAATTTGTGTCCCCTGATAGTTACTTAGAGGGAAAAGTTCTAAAGTGCTATAATGTTTCATAAATTTAGATTCAGCTTCAATCCACTGTTACACTGAACAACTGAATTATGATAATCTCTACTGTCCTTTCTTTCCAAGAGTTAATAGAAATTCCTCAGAACTATAAGTGACATGTGATAGAGAACTAGTATACTAGAAAAATGAGTTGCCATTGGATTGCCAGTATTTTTCATGTAACTGGTATGCCTATGGGTATTCAACCTTTTTATTGAGTGTCTGTAACCTGCATCAGGACATTTACTGCAATTGGTTGCATAAACCACATTCTTAGAATTTCATGAAGAGAAACCCTGTATTTTGAAACTTATGTTCTGTGATCTTGTTATGTTAGAAGCAATATAAATCATCTAAAATATTTTGTATTTTTGGTGGTTAGAGAGTTTTGTGCCATTTTGAACTGTGTTCTGGTCTAAGTGTGCTTCTCATATGATGATTCCTTAGATTTGGTGGTTTGGTTAAATTACAGTAGCAGATGTGCTTGAAAATGAAAGTCTCTTGTAGAGATTTTTTAGGTTATAAATAACATGTTGTCACTAGAAAACTCTGTCACAGAGAGTCTTCTCTTAATACTGAAGCAGCTGTTTTCTTTGCAGCTGTATGACTGCATTTACTGCATTGCCTTGTCAAACACCCTGACATATCGACCCTGAGCAAACATGGGATCCATCAGTTGCACTAAATGTGTGTCTTTTTCTGTCTCACTAGAACATAAGTTCTTGACTGTTCATAACTAACATATTTGTCCGTCTTGGATAATTACTGCTTCTTTGCAGATACATCATCTGTCAGGTTTCCTGTAAACATGTGTCTGTAATGGCTCATTGTGTATACTAGCCTTAGTATTCAGGAAGGTTATACATGAAGCCAAGTATGTCAAGAAGAGTTTAAATAAAATGGTGGATTCTGTTGAGTCACTGATCCCACAAACCTTATGTTACCACCTGCTATTTTTAAAATAAAACTCTATATCTAAAACTGAGATGGACAGACTGTGAAATATATTGGAAAATAAAACACAAATGACATTTGCTATTTCTTATATAGGCAGAAAACTTAAGCAATTGCACTATTTCTACCCAACCTCCTTATAAAATTAATTAACAAAATACCTGAAATAAAAAATATGGTGAAACAGATATTGTTATTACTAAAAATGAATGTGTGCTCTCACTTAAAGACAAAAATAAAAGAATAACAAGAAGTTAAACTGGTGTCCACAGTTGTACCTTGAATGTACAGGTTACATGCAAGTAAAATCTATTTATTAAAACTATTATAACCATTCAAGATTTCTCAGATAATGCACATGTAAATCTAATTAAACCATTAAACAAGTAGATATTTTAAAAATATGCATTCAAACTATTTTCTTCTAGATTTTAATACACTCTTCATAGAGTTGTTTTCGTTATGACACAGAAACCTGCAGGAATTTAATCTATTTTGCCATTTTAATTTCTCTGACAGCAACATATTTTCTAGATCTCCATCTTATTTTATTGATAAGGCAAAAGTTTCCTAAAACATAAAAACATTTTTGTTATCATTAGGCCAGTCATTGAGTATAATGCCACCTTTGGCATGTATCTGTCAAGACATATGCATCAGATGGAATGCCCACAAAGATACCTTTCTAAAAGGATACAAGGTCTAAGTGATATGTCCCACATGGACTGACTCAAAGCCCTGTCACTGTACTCTGTATCCTACAGGTTGCTAAGAGGTAACCTGTGCATGGTATACAAAGCATCCTCCAACTAAAATACTGATGGATCTGCTGCACATTAGCAGGCCAAATCGCATCAGAAATAATCAGTCTAGGGATCAAAATGTCATCCTAATCCCATGTGTGGATCCCCTCAAATTATCTATGGTATGATCCCAGTTATTCTTATTAGGGGTATGGTATGATCCCAGTTATTTGTATTAGGGGTAATATATAATTATTGGCTATGGGATAGATAAGGCCAATGGGATAGATAATTCAAGCATCAAAAGGGAAATTGTCTTGGCTTAATCTGCATAGCCGCACATATGGAAGGCTAACTAGGTGGCCGCCTAGGGCCAGGGCCTACTTTTTTCAGTTGTTTTTTCTGTAGGGTGTAGGTAGATGGTCACCAGGTGTGGTGTGGGGTGGGGGGTGAGTGGAGCTTTGCCCTGGGGCACCAGTTGACCAGGAGCCCTCTTAATAATCTGGTACAGGTTTTAGTTGAATCTAGAGCAGAACTTGACATTAAAAGGGGATTAATTAGTAGGGCATATATATAACATAATTATATGATTCAATCAGAGGAGGTTAGAGAAGATTGGGAAGAGAGCCTGAATGAGTGATTTACAAGGGAAAATGGAGGGAAGTATGGTTCCCAAGTATGCAAAAAAGTCCAGAATGTTTAGGATTTTTGCCTGGAAATGCTTGCATAGATAATTTTATACACAAGCAGACATCAAAGAATGTTTCCTCAGGTAGATAGCAAATGTTGGAGGTGTGACTGGGAAAAAAGACTCAACTAGGAACATGTTTTTGAGAATGCAATGAATTGGCAGATTCAAAAAATAAATCCCTACAGTGTATTCTGTCAGAAATATTGGGGAAGCAAATGGCTATAACTAAGGAAATAATGCTTTTGTGTGGGGAAACAGGTTATACATTGCCTAAACATAGTAAGGACTTATTAAGTTTAATTATTTTGGTTGCCAAAAAAAGCAATTACCAGAAAATGGAAATTAAAATCTAAACCAACTGTATTTGAAGTATTGAATATTCTAAAAGAGCTAAAAGAACTAAAAGAGGGTCTTTAGAGAAAGAAAGGGGCATATTACATAGAAATAAATGGAACTCATGGGAACAATAATTGCAGAATAATGTTCAGGAGGAAGACTGACATTAAGGGAGGACAAGAAATTAGTCCATTATGTAATGTTGGACTGAAAGACAGTTGTTATAAAGAAAGAAATAATGTAATGCATAATGTGTGTAAATGGAAAAAATAGTTGATATGATTTGTTTTCATTTGACAAACCAAGTAAAGCAGGAAACAGAAGTGCAGGATAAAATTTATTCCGGTACCGAAATATTATATAGGTCAGACAAAGCGACAACTTTAAAATCGTATATTAGAACACATTGGGGATGTACGTAATGCTTGAACCAGCAGTCCAATATATGAACATTTTCAAAATATACATAAAGGGTCTGCAGATTCATTATTTTTTAGTGCTTTAGCAAAACCTAATTCTTCTTTTGGAAGCAATTATTTAAAAAGTCTATTGAATTTAGAAAGTAGATTTATCTTAAAATATGGAACACTAAAACCTCGAGGGCTAAACTTAGAGGTCAATTTAAATGTTTAATTAATATTCTAAAGCTACTTTGATAGTTTATTGTCATATAGTTGACAGAAATATTATGAATTGTGTATGTCTCTTTAAATCTGAATGTTGTCTTAATTAATTAATCTTTTTCAATTATATGTAATTTGTCTAATTGGCAGCACTAGTATATATACTGCATTTGGAAGTCTGTGTTTTATTCCTTTGAAGGCTGTTGGGGCCGAGGTACCGGAATAAATTTTATCCTGCACTTCTGTTTCCTGCTTTACTTGGTTTGTCAAATATTATGTGCACTGCTGTTGGTTGATGATTTGTTTTCAATTATTTTAATGTATGTGTGCCTTTGTCTTAAGTGATATTTTAATAAAGGTATTTTAAAAAAATGGACAGCAAAAGTACCTTGCCTAATACTTGCCTATTCTGCAACAAATTTTGCCAAGGTATCATCTACTTTAATTTTCCTAATATTTGACACGTTTTGAAATGTCGTCAAGTATTCTTCCCTTGTTAAATAATATACAATTAAAAGCATGTGATTTTTTTTTACCATAACCATGTACATCTAATAAAACAAGTAACATCTTAGTAATAATATACATTCAGAGTACTTTCTTCTAGATTCTAACAAAAGCTTCAGTGATATATTATCATTATACCATGGAAGCCTGCTGGGATTCCCTCCCTTGTTTCATTTTAAATTATTCAATAGCAACATGTTATCTAAAGCTCCAGTTACTTTATAATGCTTACAAAATATTACATGAATCTTAAAAAAGATGGTTAAAATAGTATGCTGAGTTTGCAACCCACAAATCAGGGTCAAATACCGCGTCACTCACTTAATTTTCTAATACAGATTTAAAAATATCAAGTGTGAAGCTTGTCTGACATGGCTCCTGTTACATGATCATTATTATTAGTGTGAGGCTGTAAACAGTGAAAACTTTAGTGTAAATGGGAACAATATATACTAAGTCCAACACTGTTGGGTCTCATGTAACTTAACCTTCTCTGAGGTATAGTAATATCATTAGTGTAAATACGTAGCTGGGTGTTGGGGTGCACATTTCCACACTGGAGTTTACAGGGGAGCTTCTCCTCTGCAAAAATGGTTTTAGTGTATTAACAGTAATATTTGATTTCACAGTGACAGCTGTATAATCTTGCATATTTTCAGAGTTTTGTGACTTACATTGTAGAGTCTCAGAATTCAGATAGGGCATCGTTTGACAGTAAGAGGCAACCTGTTCCACTGCCTATACTGTCTAATTATAATTACATTTGTCTTTATTGTGCAATCCTCAAATGCAGCAGAATAATGCTTATTTCTTGTCAAAGTATTATTTGCTAGAAGATAAATACCCAAAACTGTACTCAAAACTTCAGTGTGAAAACATTTTTTACATTAGCATCATCAGTCCTCTGAAGTCTATAAGTAATGGAAAAGTACTTTGGCTGCCACAATCTTTCCTGACTGGGAAGTCCAGTAACACTAAAAATGTTCTTAAAAAATATTTTTGAACTCTGTTTAATCTTCTGGTATCCATATGTCAATAGGAAAAAAATCACATTTACATATGAAATGTGAGCTCTAAACCGATATTTTGTAGAAAGGCAATATTACGGACTTTGTTCTATATACAGTTGCATAACAAATGTCCTTAGTCCTTAAGCATCTACTAATAATAGTATTCACACTACTTTCAAAATCCCGCCTGTATTTTGCTAGAACTGCTAAATCTTTAGCATGGAGCACCTTAGGGAGAGGTTCATTATTAATAAAAGAAATTCCTTGTTAGTGACTCTCACGTGTAACACTTTACATGTAGGGGTGGGGGTTAAAGGAGTTATTGTTCCTTTGTGAACTGCTAAATATAAAATCTAAGACTCTGAATAGTACATTCATATCCATATACCCATTTAGACATCATCAACAAATGTGATAAGCCACACAGGAACAGCACTAGGGAAAGAGGCTCTAAAACACTGAACAAATAAGGTCCCAGGTGTGAGCCATAGGGAAGACATAGACATATTACATAAAGCTGGAAAAGGAGTATTTAACTCATCTCAACATAAAAACATTCCTCTAAACTTCTTAGTGCGTGAAATCTGGAGAGAGAGAGAGAGTGGAAATAATGGGGGGAGGGGCAAAGACCTAAAATGATGGACAGATTTTAAATATTTCTCTTCTAAATACAGAAAGTTGCTAGAATAGCAGGTTTTGTATTAGCATTCATTTACAGAAGGATATGAAGTTTGAAACTCTAATGTCTGTCATTATTTAGTGACATTTTTCCCGAATGATTTGCCAGGAAGCCATTCATTTTTTGGGACCCCGTACCAAAAATATAACATAAAAATTTGGACATTTTGTGCAGTTATGGACAGTTGAGAAGTATGTATAGAAGAATGTGCAACAGCCATTTTTTAATCTGTGCTGTAATTTAGCCAATAATATCTAGACATACATACTGATTATAGGTTGGTAAGGGACAGAAACTGTGCACTATGGGCATATCCAGATAAATTGTACCTACTGGTATTCCATAGCCAATGGCATCAACCAATGTGTGTAAAATTGTTTAAACAGGTTAAACATGCTTGTTGAATTAAATCCATGCTAGGGTATATCCAAGTTTACCAATATACTTAAGGTAGATAAAGGAAGAATAATTCTGACAACACTTTTTTCAATAACAGAAGTCAAGCTAATAGGTCTACGGTTTTCACAGTTATAGTATTTCCACCTTTAGAACTGGGAACTACAGCAGCCTCTCCATATAATGTGTAAAAACAAATATAAAGCACTTTTGAAACACATACAGTGTACAAGGATATATAGCATGGTTTCATAGATTCATAGTTTAATTGTCCCTAGAGGCCTTTTGAAGCCTAACCATGTATTCACATATATAAATAATAGGATACATTACCCAGGGACATAACGTTTTAATTAGATAGAGGAGTATTTACAGACTTCCTCTGTCCAATTGTGGGGTAAGTGAATGCCCAGGGGTAAATTTTTGTTTTCCCATTCATTTGTCTAGGTTACACTTGAATAGGGTGAGGGACAAGCTCTGCTTCACATGGATGTAAAGCCTGTTCCAAAGTATGGGCAGTCTCAGAGAAACATAGCTGCCATATTTTTATTAATTCTTAAAGGGAAATAGTTAATTCCACACAGTCAGCAGAAACATCAACTCTCATGATTTTGATGGCTCTGTCTACAATTTCCTGAGTATAATTAAGCATTAGTCCATAGCTATTTCACAATCATGTCTTACACATTCACCTGCAGCAATACCGTTCTTTAAAAAATGCTGCTATGCTGCTAAAGAAGTTGGCTAGTATAAGACTGTCAAGATTGGTGATTCTATTCCACAGGATTTAATAAACTCCATGTAGGCACCATGTAGAGCCTACATGGAATGTATCTGTGTACAGGGCCATAGTCCTCCCTCGACAGTGAGCCATGCATATTAATGATGGCGTGCTGTCGATGGAGTGCTGAGGAACATGGATATTGAATCAGTGTTGTCTGTTTTTTTTGTTTTTGTTTTTTTTTTTTAAATGCATGTTTGTGTGGCATGGTGCAGAGTGCAGCAATGCCAAGTTGTGCTAACATGTAGACAGCTGACACCTGCCAAACATCTAAATAGAGAAACCAGATGTAATTAATAAGCATAATGACATTTTATGTGTTTCTTTTTTTTTTTGGCATTTGCGTGGTGGGATGAGGTGCATGGCCAAGGTGAGCAGAGCTCATACATACATGGCACACACCTTCCAGACATCTAAAAACAGAAAACAGATGCAATTAATTATTTATTTATTGGTGTCTTCAAGCATATTTGTGCATATTTGTGCTCAGCACTGCTAAAAGGTAGTTCAGTGGTTTATGTGAAGGTATGCCGGATTTCTTAATATCCACGTACCTTAATGGTTAGAGTTATAGCTGTAGGTGTAGTAGGTCCAGGGTTGGAATACATGGAAGTCATAAGTTATTTGTATTTTTGTTGCACGCATTATGGAAAAGATTTTAAAATATGGCTCTGCTGCGCTCTACGCAACTGTGCTCAGACCAGCTAAGCACCGCATAACAATGTTAATAGCTGCCAATGTTTGCGTGGTGCTCAGCTTCGCTAAAATCATGATTGTGCATGTTTGTGCACTCTTAAGCAGTGTGTTTTTTTTTTAATGTTGCTCAATGATGTGTAAGGGTGGGAAACCAGCCTATATAAAGTGCACTAGGCAGGAATTCTGCAGAATCCATTAGAGTTCTATCATCTGTCGATATGGCTGGTGGTGTTGGAGAAGGTATACACTTTTGGGTGCAGCGGTGGGGCATTTAGGAGTCCAGGGCCATGGTTGGGCTCCTTGTGAAAACCATGATGATAGGCTGCTGCAGGACAGTTTCCAGTGTTCGGAGTGTAAGATAAAGGTCTGGGACCAGCTGACCGCAGAACTCCCCAGTATTACTGGTATCCCCTGCACAGGTGAGCAGTGGCATTACCACCATGATCACCTGAAAAGATGAAAGAGGGGAGCATTGGACCCCGGGTCCAAAAAGCGAGGGCAGCAAATGCCCCACAAGTTTGTAAGTACTTTTTCCTCTGTTTTACCAATATGAAATCTGAATGTCTGCAAAGCTGGTATGCATAATGGTGTGCTTCTCTCCCAAAAGCTGCAGCTGAGAGGGCTAGCAGTGTCTCACCTCATGCTGGGCGCCTGGCCAGATTGCGCCATTAGTATGGTGAGTATGGATGTATTATGCCAACTGTAGTGCAATAAGCAAGAAAGAATAAAGCATTAACTGCAATAAAGTATATGCAATAAAGTCTGTAGTGCAATAAAGTTGGATTTAGAACTGTAGTGCAATAAAGTTAGAATTAGAGATGTAGTACAATAAATGAATAATAACTATAGTTCAATAAAAACAAAAACAATACCAATAACAGCAAGGAAAATGGTGTACATCAGCATTGTCTTGTCATAACCATTGCAGTAGAGCTGTATGCATTGAGTCTGTAAGGTAAGGTTGCCGCAGTCAAGTATAACACTGCAATAGCTGTAGAATGCAAATCTAATGGATGCAAAATGTATTGCTTAACTCATAGTACTGTTCAAGGCTTTCTTTAGGCCAATACTGGTCACATAATGCTCTGTCCTCCACAGATGTCAGGTACTAAAGGTATATGGGTGAGGTAGCCCACTCCATAGCTAGATATTGTGTGTGTGGACTGTACAGATAATGGCAACCAATAACAGTAATATGTGTTCACCTGTATTGTTGAAAGTGAAATAAAGCTGTAGTAATACATGGTTGTTTACTATGCATGTGTGTTCTATTGGCATTGCAGTCTAGTAAAACACTGTAAAAGTACTAGAATGCTAGATGAAAGTCCAGTAGCTTGTTTTGCACAATTAAAAGTATGTTTCCAGGTGGTCTCCAAGCAAGTATCTGTCACCCTGTAGTCAGCAATGACTCAGTAGCTCAGTTTGTTACATTTTTTGTACCCTGTACATTTTGCCACACGCATTCCTGGGTTGGAATCCAGTGCTATGTAGCACTAAATTTTCATTATCAGTCAGGTTCACAATTTCTCTTTCCCCAAGAACACAAAAATGTGATGGGTGAGTTAACCCATATTATGTGCAGATATTGTGTTTAGATCTTGCAGGATGTTGCACTCAATAACAAGAATGTGTGCGTCAGCACTGTTGATTCAGAAATAAAACTCTGTAATCCCAGTATGGCTGTATATATTGCTTGTCCATACTATGCTGCTGCAGTCAACCTTTAAATTATTTTCAGATGTCCCCTGCAGTCACAGCTAGTTGGTTCTACTCCCATGCTTGTCAACTGAGCCATGGTGACTGTCTAGTTTAATTACTGTACACAGACATGCCTCTCATGTGTCACAATTTCTCGTAGTGTAATTAGAACTGACTAATCCATCTGTCACATTTCTACCAGATAAATTACTATCTGGAATGCAAAGTATTACCAAATCCATTTACAGAACACCCTGGTAGTTATATAAGTCCACATTATGTGAAACCTTTCTAATTCGTTCTGTACCTACATTTATTAGTGCATGCCCCTTATTGTCTCATGTTATCAGCTTGAGAGGTATGCACATGCTACATCAGCTATAGAAGAATTGTAGTCACTGTAATCACAACTGTCAGTACACACGTGTAGAAGTATGTATGACCAGTGTTGTCAGGGATATCACCTGCAGTCTCACTAATGGAATGTTTTTCTCTTTCTCCCCACCCCTTATCTTAATTTATTTATTATTGTAATATAGTATTATGATTTAATATTAACATATTTTGTTAAACTAACTATATTCCGGAAAATGTGGTTAATTATTCTTATGTTTTATTATGTTTAATATTAACATATTTTGTTTAACTATATTTTGGAAAATGTAGTTTATTATTGTTATGTTTTATTATCATTCAATATTAACATATTATGTTAAACTATCTGTTTTGTTGGCTGTATGGTTTACATGGACATAAGGCAGCAACACCATCTGCTGAGAGTCCATGTGGCCATGCACACTCTTTCTCCTGTAGTGGCAGTACATCCAGTGCTACAGAGGGGAGTGTGCTCTCCACACCATGACATGACAAGCCATGGGATCATGGTCCTGTGGTGGGCACATTCCCAGCAGACAGCAGTCACCATCAGATACTAGCACTGTTTCTGACCATGGGCATGGAGGTGCCAGTGCAACTCCTGGCAGAGCCAGTTCCTATATTCAGGACCAGAGACAGGGAACTGTCAACTCTATCATGTATGGTCCACAGTTGTCCAACATACACCCGTGTATGGCTAGCACTGAGCTTGACTGTGTACATGCACACACTCAGACACCACTGTCAGATGCAGGTCACCTACAGAAACATACAGCACCTCTCCATGGTCCATCTTACTTGCTCTCTCCTGACTCACACACATGCTATCTACTGTTTGGGCCAGTGTAAGCCTCCTGTATCCCCACACAACACCATGTGCAAGTAATGATACCTGTGCTACATTACTGTCATCCTTGACATTGATGCAGGGACATGCAGCTATTTGTCTGATGCACAGTGTGACTATATTACTTAACATGTACTTGTGTAATGCAGTGTTAGTTTCTCTCACCACTTGTAGTGGTTAATAAGAGATACTGTATGCTGGCATTTGTCACGTGTACCCCACATACATTTGTATGCTTATGTGGTCCTTATGTTGTTGAATTGGCTGTATAGTTACACAATGACAGGTGTGACACAGGCCTGTTTATGTTTCTGTTACAGGAGTCTGTTGGGATAACCTATGGATACACAGTGGAAATAAAGCAGCACAGGATGGCATGTCAACACAGTGAACATATGTTGTCAGTAAGGTACAGCGCTATAACTATATGGCTCCAGAGGTTCATATGTGTATAACAGGCTAACAAGGACAAATTTAGCATTCAGCACTCTCATAAGCGGCACCAAGCTTCTGATGGAGATGAAGCATCTACTTATATCATGTGTCCAGTACAAACAGTTGCCTGGCAACAGTTATGATTGTTGTGTTCTGCATCCCAATGTGTAAACTGCACATGATGTGTGTCACAGAAGATGTGTACATGACATGCATGGAGGACTTGTTTCACATAGGGTGTAGTGCCTGTGTTACATACCTATCTCACCAGCATGCACTATGCATACCACACTGATGTTGTTGGTGTGTAGAACAGGTGACATGTGGTAGTCCTTTCATGGATACATGGGAGGTACACAGTGGGAACTGACTCATCCCTGTATGGAGACATATACATCCCCTCCAAAGCATTTCAGAGACAGACTACATGTGTACAGTCCTAACATGGACTCCATAGGACATGTTCTCGACGATGTGTATTGGTGTACCTTGGAACCTCTGTGGCTGCTACAGTTGTACAATATGCCTGTGTAGTGACATGGCAATGGTGCTATTGCACACAATGATAGCTGTGATGACTGCCTTATTCAGTATACCAGTGTCAGTCTGGGATTTATGTCCCAAACTTGTTGGTATTGGTTGTATAACAATGAATGCATCCACATCTTTCTGACCAGTGACAGTTGAATTCTACAGTATTCTCTGTGTTCAATCCATACATCCCATGGTTCCATAACATGTTGTAAAATGCTCTAACAGGCTCACAAAAACATGTTGCTACAGTGAGGCTAACACCACTTCCAATTAGTGTGTACAGGACACACCAAGGCACACACGTAGTGCAGGTTGGCTGTATGTAGATGGGCATACTTACCTATGTAATGGTACATACTACAGATCACATTATGTGGTGCACACAACACACCTCATGTCTGCTAGTACTATCATTTTAGGACATACTATGCTTGATGACATACACAGGCATTGTTGTGGTCAGTCCTTTGGGGGCCACATCAGCTGCTACAAATAAAACATTGCAAAACCCTACATATGCCTAGGCTACCAAGGTTATGCCATATGGATATATACATATGCACCAAGTGGGCTGGAGTGAGAGTAGAACCCCTACTTATCTAGTCTTATACACTGTAGATCACAATACTTATCGCATGCACCACAACTTACATCTGATATTATATTGTCAACTGGTAGTCTTAAGGTGGCTGACATTGTCAGGGCTTGTAGAAGAGGGTTGTGTAGAAGCTAGCATCAAGTTAAAGGGCAAAAAAGTGTACAATCACTGCAGGTTGATAGCCCATGAGGGCATGTCTGTCCATTCATTTGCAGGGAGATACAAACACACTCTAACACAGTCACGCACCAAGTGGGCTAGTTTTACACACTATAAATCACGGTACTTATCACATGTGCCAGTGCTTACATTTGACATTACACTGTCAGCTGGTATTCCTAAGGTGGCTGACATCATCAGGTCTTGTAGAAGAGGACAGTGCAGAAGAGGGCAGTAAGTTACAGGGCCAAAAAGTGTATAACCATTGCAGGTGGATAGCCCATGATGACATGTCTGTTCATTTGTAGGGAGATACACATACACCTACACACACACTCTGACACAGTCATGAACCAAGTCAGATGGAGTGAGACTAGAACCTCTACCTATCTAGTCATATACACTATAGATCACTCTACATATCAAACATGCCATAAGTTAAGTCTGGTGTATGTGTCATTGCAGACACAGGACTTGTGCATTACACAAACTAGGCCTTTGTTGACAAGCATCTGTGGCCTGCAGTGTAATATTGCTTCATATTGTTATCTGCATCTAGTTTCCTAGCAGTGGGATAATTGTAGTTATCCTATCTATGTGTGTACAGTTACCAGTAGGGCCATATGTGGCTGCTTGCAGTTACATAGGCATACCTGTGGGCAGGGAAAAGTTGTCCTGTCCATACATGTATTGCCAACATTGTACATTACAGCACCCGCTCACCTGTGTCTGTCTACCTTGTGACATCCAGCAGTGTGGATCTGTGGGTAAATGGAATGTGTACTGCTGTACCCTTAGCTTGGATCCTTTGAACAACAGTATGGCTGTATGATAGTGGAGATTTACTCACCATTATTAGGGTATGTCAGACAATACATACATCTACACACATATTCCTGTATATAACAGGGATGTATACATAACTGCAGCTGCATGTGTGTATTATATGTATATGTATTATGTAGATATGTGGTGGATGTATGTTTCATTTTAATATCTATAGCTATATGAGAAGAAGGTATATATATATATCAGTACATATCTTTTTGTCACCACATAGTGATAGCTATACTATGCATGTGAGGGAGAAATAGTGACAGACACATATGTATATGCATATCTGTCTGTATAGACATTTATACATAACAGGTCATTTTGATGAAGGGGCAACAGGACTGCGCTTATTTTAACTAAGACTGTCAGTACTAATAAAATGACTCCAGTCCACTTGTCCCTGTACTCCAGTCTGGGATTTTGTATGTTACAGACATTAACACCCCCCCACCCCTTTTTGCAGTACTGCACTTCACTCAAACTGTCTACAGCATTCCCCAGCTGTGTGCTGTACTTAATCTGTGACTGTGGTTGGGAAATTATACACCACCAACATGCTGACAGTCTGCATACCTATCAACTGTCCTGATTTCCACTGATTGTTCAGAGTTTTGCCTCATATGCTTGGTCTGTTCCTCATAAATGTGTAGTCTTCTGGTAAAGTATTGAATATTGACATCACTACATTATACTACTCACAGACAAACACCTGTGTTTCAGACATTATACCCTTCAGAATATACGCAATAATGCAAAACCTTTACTTCCAGTGACTTTCAAGGTTTATGAGGGCAATATTTGAAATCTGACCCTATGTTTGGCCTTTGTCCACCCAGTCTTATTGGCTTTGTCCAGATTTCTTGCAGTAAGGGGCATAACAGTCTGTAAACACCAACATAGTACTACCTCGCATAAAAAAGATGTGAGTAATTCCAGATTAGAACCATCAACACCATCACCCATACTAGCTTCCCTAGTCCACTGAGCCACTCAGGTCACCAGACAGAGAAGAGTCATTCATCACACAATCAACAGCATAAATGTGTACACTGTTATCCTGCATGAGGAGAGACATACCATGGTGTGAGCAATATCTATGTTACAACCCTGAGATTGCCTCGTCCACTGATATACCATAGGTGATTTTCTGTTAAAGCAGTTGTATGGGTACACTGCTGTTTTGAGGGTGAGAAAACAATCGCACATGATCTGCTGGGATATACAGTAGTCCAAATACCATGTGAACCTACTGTTTAACATCTCCCTTGACTGATGTAGTGCATATTCCAACCATGAGACCTAGTGACTATTAAGAAACACATACTATTGGACTGGGTATCTGTAGTCCCATGTGGGTGTTCCATCTGTCCAATTAGCCCACTATATTTCCTTGCATAACAGCAGCAGATCCATACATATGCTATATTATAGTAATCCTTACAATTGGTGTGTAGCTTAGAGACTTACCTTGCAAATGCAGCAGTTGAGAGACTTGTAGTTCAGGGCTGACAATGTGTGATGCAAGCAGTACACAACCAATACATGGATAGGTACAGGGTGTGTGGATTGCCTGGCATCAGCTATCTTATTATATATATATGTGAGTAGAAGTAAGATGTCAGTCCCTAGGGTGCTAGGTTGTCAGTGTATGCACTATGCATTGTCATTTAGCCAATGTCAGGGCATAGTGGACACGTTTATGTCTGCCTACAGGGATATCATCAGGGGGATCCTCCTCTGAGTCCTCTTGTGAGTGTGGCTGTGGTGACCTAAGCATTGGTGGGAGGCTGTGTATCCCTTCACTTTGCTGATCCTGATGCTGTTTCCGCAGGATCATATTGTGTAGCTTGGCACATACTGTGAACATATGTGCACATGTGGATGGAGAGTACTGCACGGCTCCACCAGATATACAAAGGCACTGGAACCGTGACTTCAGCAGCCCAAACACATGCTCTATGATGTTCCTAGTTTGTGTGTGTGCCTCATTATGCATTCTTTCATTGATGGGTGTGTGTACATTTCTGATGGGTGTCATCATCCACGGTTCCACAGCATAGCCAGCATTCTACAGTAAATGGCTGTGTGGGATGTCCACCCTAGAAAACATCTGGTACAGCTGTGATGCATGCCAGATATGGGAGTCATGATAACTGCCAAGGTTGCCAACACGCACACACACACACACACACACACACACACACACACACGCACACACACACACACACACACACACACACACATTCACGATAATGCCTTGGGCATTGCACGTGACCTGGCAGTTGAGGGAATGGTACCCCTTGCGATTGACATAGATTCTACCCTCATCACCAGGTGGTGCCTTGATGTGTACATGACTGCAATCTATGGCACCCAGAACCTCAGGGAACTCTGTGCTACATGATAGAAGTGTTGCATATTGTTGGACCTTACCTCAGGGTTGAGGAGAAAATAAATGTGCTCACTGGCATGTGGTAGCATGGCATCAAGGAACTGGTGGGGTAGCCTTGTATGCTGATGCCTGTGAGACCCCAATCATGTCCCCACTTGGTCTTTGGAAGGTACCTGTGGTTATTATTCTAAGGGCTACACATACCTTTGTTTCCACTGGGATTGGTTCTCCTCTGTTGGTTCTGGGTTTGAGATGAGGGGGGTAGAGCTCAGTGAGTTCTTGTAGTATGTCCCTGTCCACCCTGTAGAGCTGTACAATCTCCAGCTCATGTAGCTCCTAGAAGGTTACCCTGGACCTGAACACTCTTCTTCTCTGCCTAGGCCTATTGTTGGCAGCACCAGCAGCATCCTTGACTTCAGCATCTAGGACATACAGATGTAGCAGACCTGCAGCAGCCCCTAGCATTCATTCAATTAAAATTCCCAAGTCTGTACTCTAATGGTGCAGAGTATTGATGAAAAATCAGACTTTAGGGTGCATGTATACTTTATAGTGCTCTACTTTAGGTGCTGCCTGTGTGACTGGCTACCTATGATGCATTCCACCTACCAACTACATCATTAAGAAGATTTAATGGCCCTAGTTTAAGTGAAACAGGGGTCATCAGTAATTAATATATCATTGGCTTTTAGATACACTCAGCACAGCGGTGCACCATGCAAACACGCGGAAACAAGAGCCGCAAAGATAAACAAAGCTCAGCAGTCACTGTACACTTCCCCATGGTGGCACACCATGCAAACACATGGAAACATGCATTCCACAGGTAAATAAAGCTTAGCAGCCAGTGTACACAACCCCTTGCTGATCACAGTGGAGTGCAGCACAAACAGGCACAGCTGAACTCCAATGAGCTTACAAGTCCTCAGACACCCCCCCTTGATGTCAGCTACCTCTTCTATGAGCACCAACGTGGTTCTGTACCTACACGGATGGGATATGCAGACACGGACATCCATTTGTGCTATTCAGTATCCCTACCTCATTTGCATAGGGATCTGTGCACACAACCTGCAAACTACATGGTTCCAGGCCCTACCTCTTTAGCAACAGCACCAACAGCACCATTCCACAATTGCAGATACTCCATGCAGGTTTCTATTATACATTTCTGTCGCAAACTATTAAATGTAGTTTTCCGCTCTTTTTTTTTTCATAACAGCATGTTTCTACACTGTGGTGTGCTATACAAACATATCCAGATCATTTAAAAAATAAAATTAATTTAAATTATGTCCCTTACATTTTTGGACACACGGTGGATAGTTTTGCTCATATCTGTATGCGCTATGCCATTTTTGTCCATCTACCTGCGTTTTTACAGCCCCTGTTGCCTGTCTGAAATCCTGTACACAGACTGCTTCTGTATACACTACAGACACCAACACGGGGTCTGCAGGGCTGCTTATCTGCTTTCTGGATCACTCTACCTCCCTCATTTGCATGAGGATCACCTCTTTATGAGGTGATTTGCATGCCACAGAACTTCCTGTTCTGGCACGCTCGTGCATGCCACTCAGCACTGCTTACTGGATCGCAAACCTACTTACTTTTGTGTAAGCAGCATGACACAATGCCTACACAGTAAAAAGACCATGTAGGCTTTATTAAATTCCCCCATTGTCTTTTAAGGAAAGAGTAATGCTAATATCTTTGGTAGCATATTTAACAAATTTAAAAGTTATTTTTGTTGTCTGATACACACAATCCAGTGACAATATTTCTTTTGACTATTTGTTTTGCCACATATTTTTCTTTGAATGTGATTTTCGTTTTATTTACTGAAATGCATTTAACTATAACCTCATTCAGTTTACAATTAAAACTGGCTAACACTAGTCAATATCTAAGCTATCATTTTTTTCCTTCCATCTCCAATTATATAAATAATTATTAATTTACAAATAGTCTGCTTGGTAACACTTTTCCAAGAAATACTTTTCAAGGTTTATTAACTTAACATCTCTGTCAGTTTCCTAACAAACCTTATTGTGGTTAGAATTTTTCAGTTCAGAGTATACCTTAATGCCTGCAATGTTCAGATTGTATACATACATACATCATCTAATATAATGCAATCTCTGATTAGTTTATCAATTATCGTACTAAAGCCTATTCATAATAAATTGCATAGAATGGTCTTGTCAGTCTGATTACTCAAAGAAAAAGTTTGTCATCATATGGACAGTGAATTTACATTCACATTTATAGATGATTTCATATTACAATCCCCCGGATTTACTAATCTACCGTGCAGGACCAAACTAGTCCTGCACGTAAGCGGCAGTTTAAGAGGAGGACGGCAGTGCTCCATGCATATTAATGAAGGCGAGCTGCCAGAGCTCCAAATCCTTCACTGAGCCTGGATGGGTGCAGGGGGCATGTCTGAGAGCAGAGCTCTCAGAATAAAAACACCCCTGCAAAGCAGAACAGAAGAAAGTGTAAATACATGAGTGAGACCGCACATAGGTGTCCGCATATCCCCACCAACAGTCCCCATGGGTTCAACAGCAACAGTACATTGAAATAAAATGAATAAACCCTTGTACTTATTTTTTTTAAAACCACGAGTACAGCTAACCATAGGTGCATGGATTTGCTCTCAGCTTAGCTATGGTTAAAGCAGCTGAAAAGGCTGAAGAGGATAACAAGGAATATATATGCAAGCAAAGCAGCACAGCAATAGTGTAGTGGTTAGAGCATCTGCATAATGAACAGGCATTCGATGTTTGAGTCCCACTGCAGCACAAATCATTTTCCATGTGAAATATGTATACGAACATATTTTTACATCGAATTGCCATATAACCTACATAATACCATTTAAATGTGAACTGGAGTACTGCATGAAATGCACATGTGAAGTGTCTGTCATAATGAATAAGGCACTAGTAAGCAGGTTTAAGCACAAATAAGCAGTGGTAAGCATGTCTAAGTGTGTTTGTGTGGGGGTAAGCATTGCCTGCACAGATTAAACAAAGTAAAAGCTAACTGAGTGTAAGAAACTGTAACCAGAGGTTAGCAGTGCTTACCATCACGCAAACTCGTGCAAACCCACTTACTAATGCTTTAAAGTGCCTTAATTACTCTGGATCCAACTGCCTATGTTCTGCCCAGCAGCAAAATAAACTGCCTCTGCAAGGCTCAAACTCAGGACCCTGTACACTATCGTCACAATAGTTAGCCACTAAGCCATCATAGCAATAGAGATGTATGAGGTATCAGCAAACTAATTCTCACCACAGGAAAATCAAACCAAACATGTGAACTGAATCTATGTACAGTGTGAAGTGGTATAACCTGCTACATAACATAAATATGTGAACTGGAATACTGCAGAAAGGCCAGATGTTAGGTGTTATTGCAATAAAGTGTTGAAGTTCCCAGGACCACATACAGCATAAGTACACATTAATCAAGGATACAAGACACATATATAAAATGTAATGAAGAAGGCATCAATGCCAAAAGGCAAATATCATGCAAATCGAATATTAAGCACTGCTAAGCATTGCACAGCACTGCTACCCAGACTACTGACAGGATACTACCAGTGGGAGAAACAGTGTCAACCTACAAAGCCAAATCTTAAACAAATGCATGTTCGTCCCTAGCGGGATGACCCCAAACATACTGCTAAAAAGAGTCCTCGAGGTAACATACCATGCCTTACAGGTATGCAAAGAAGGATATGTATGTTCGCAGACTGAATGTGTGGGAACTCTGAAGATCTATGGGGTGAGACAACTTACATGATGGGTCCAAGAAGTGGAGAGTGGGCAATGTGTAGTGGTGTGGTGAGATTCGGATGGAACCTGTAGGAATGATGACTGATGTGGAGATGGGAGGGGGCGGAGGGAATGATGGGTAAGACATTATGGGCCGAGGTGTGCCGGGGTTGGACGGACCCATTCTAATGGGACCGCCCCATGGATGTAAGTGAGAAGGGGGGGGCAGGAAGGTAACTGAGACATACCATTTCCCACGGCAAAGCACGTTATGAGTAATATGTATGTTACATAACCCATGGAATAACATATATATATATATATATATATATATATATATATATATATATATATATATATATATATATATGACCTGGAGTACTCCTGCCACGAAATATATATATATATATACATATATATATATATATATATATATATATATATATATATATATATATATATATACATATATATATATATATATATATATATATATATCCAAGAGTACTGCAGGAAATGCACATGTGAGGTGTCAGTATCATTATGCATAAAGCATTAATTAGTTTAAGCAGCAAGAAGCAGTAGTAAGCAAATGTCAGCATTAGTAAACAAGTTTAAGGCCATACATTCCATATATCCACATGTTGTTAGATATATATACAGCGATATATATAACTATATATATATATATATATATATATATATATATATATATATATATATATGCAGACATTAAGTATATACATATGTGTGCGTAGATATACAGATATATATCTATGATAGGAAACAGCACCCAAGAATGACATATGTTCACAGGCTATGGCAATGGAAGTGAGGGGTCCAAGCAAGAAACCTGTAGCATGTGGCATGACCCCCCCTCAGCCGGACAGAGGAAACATACAAACAAACCCACTAACAATGTAAATAGTCCACTGCTCTCCAGACCACAGGCAGGATACAACCGGGGGGACACAGTGGACCCGTAAAATCTAATCTTGGAACACAGACATGAGTGTCCCTTGCAGGACACCCCAAAAATTGTCATAATATGGGAGAAAGCCAGTGCGACGACCTTTCAAGGCAGGTTGTGTACATACCTGGAATACAAGGGTTAAAAAGCCTGATGACCCATGGGTCAAGACAACGTACGAGATGGGTCCCGTGAAGTGGAGAGTGGGGAGTGTGTAGTGGGGTGGTTAGACCTCACCTGCATCCACAGTAAGGATGAGTGGTGTAGAGCAGGGGCAGGTGGGGGAACTATGGGTATGCAATTATGGGCCTAGCCGTGCAGGTATTGGCTGGTGCAGTTGTATTCAGACCGTCCCAGAGATGTAAGTAATATTGTGAATTGGGCAGAGCTTCTGCCCATACCTCTCAACCTCTAAGACCAAAGCCTTTGGACAGAACCTAAACCACTGGGGGAACAAATAGGAACAGAAATTACATATTCCACTTACAACCTTAGAAAGCTGATAGAATAATAGGTTATACATTAGCATGAAATTACCACCCCATTAGCTTGACAAGCCTTATCTGCAAAGCCATGGAGAGGATCATAATGGAACTCATAAATAAAGACATAGGGAACTTGCAGACTTTGGATCCAACCCAGTTTGGCTTTGTCAAAGGCAGATCCTGCCTCTTAAACTTGGTTTACTTTTTCGAGACAGTCAACAAGGCCATTGATGAGGGAAAGGCAGTCCATACAGCCTACCTCGACCTGGCAAAGGCCTTCGACACAATACCCCACTCAGGTATCATCGAAAAACTCATCAGCTTGAACAAACCCATACATCACAAGATGGGTTGCAAACTGGCTAAGTGACAGAACCCACAGGGTCAGAGTTGCTGGAGCCATGTCAAACTCAAAGCCTGTCACAAGTGGTGTCCCACAGGGCTCAGTCCTGTCCACTCTTGTTTGGCATCTACTTTCTGAAGTACAAGCAAACACAGGAGGGTTATAGCTGACAAAGTTTGCAGATGACTGCAAACTGCCATAGTCGAAAACACATCTGACACAGATATCCTCCAGAAGGGCCTCACAGAAACAGATAACTGGTGCCAGAGCCATGGCCTGAAGTTAAACGCCAAAAATGCATAGTCATACCCTTTGGGAAAAACAAGGTTACCCCTAGCTACCATATAGGTGGCAATCCACTGAGCACAGAAAAGTCATCAGGGATCTGGGGACCCAGGTTGACAGTAGCCTTTCGCTTGACACCATGTTGCTAAAGTAGTTAGGAAAACCTTCTATATCGCCCACCTGATCACGAAGGGATTCACATCTAGATCAAGGGAGGTCATCGTCCCCTGTACTCATCACTCATTAGACCTATGATTGAGTACAATGCCCTGCTCGAATGTATCTGACCAGACACCTGCTGCAGCTTGAAAGGCCCCAAAAGTTCCTCACCAAAAGGATAAAGGGTCTCAAAAATATGTCTTATGCTGCCCGACTGAAAGAACTCCAGCTCTATTCAGTCTCATACCGCTTTCTCAGAGGTGACCTGTGCCTGACATATAAGGCCATGTCAAACCCAGATTTGATGAATATGCTTCACCTCAAAAAATCTAGATCCCTCAGAACCACAAGGGTGGGAGACTTAAACCTTGACATGGTTATAAATAGAACATGCTGGAGGGACAGATTCATCACCCAGAGACTCCCTATGCTGTGGAACAAAATCCCGGTACATGTGAGGCAGAGCACCTCGCTAGCCTTGTTCAAGAGGAATCTTGACCAATGGATGGGAGATATACCCCAGGGATTACTTCAGTGTCACTGCTTGACAGACGCACAGCAAAATGATAGGCATAGTTTTTATTCAAACTAAAGGGGTGGCGAAAGCCACATAACTATGGGCTAGGCTTATAAATGCCCTTGGGCAGATAGCCTAGTATGAACCTATGAACCTATGAACCTATGAACCTATGACTCTTCTGAAATATGTGGAGTCTTAAACCCAAATACTTGTCTGTATTTAATGACGTCAGTTCCCAGGTATTTGCCAGGCAGGTGCAGATTGTAAGAAGAACACACCAATATTATGAAGCAAACTCTGGACAGTCTGCAGATTCTGTATGCTTTCTCCTAACGGGCAGCCATTCCCGATATGGGTCCCACCACAGCACAATCCAGTTTACATGGCAAAGTACGGTATAACCATATGTGTTGTTGCATAACCCACTACACAACACCTACGAACACATGGTCGCAACATCCCACTGTAGGCATTTAAGCCGATCTAATTGGCATCACAAGGTATTATTGTAGTCCTCACCCCCACCCAGGGGTGTGAGTGTCAAACGCAAACACCAAATGCAGTGTATATGCACAGCTGTTGTCGTAGACAACATGGCCAGCTATGGCCATTCCCTGCAGCCGTCCTGCACATCCCTGGATAATTCCCCTACTAATACCCCCATTTGTGCCCCATGCACACCACGTACCTATCAGCCCCGGTTCTATTTCTATTAATGTCTATGGTTACACATAGGTGACACCCTCTTCCCCCACTACATTGCTAGTATCTGGAACCCCAACCCACATGTAGTATCACAGTTGTCCCACAGGACACATGCAACTTACACATGAAGGAACACCACAAGCACACCTGGAGCAGCACAGGCTCACCACCTTGCGAAACCTTCCCCCCACCTCACACTCTATACCACTACATCAACTAGTGATACCGACACCTCTTGTCCTGCCTCGCATACAAATCCCAACATCCGACAAACCTTCCCTATTGCTCCCCATCCAATTATACCTACAGGCTACTATAAAGTTACAATGTCACCCCCACTACCTACCTACCTACTCCTTAGCTATTCCCCTCTACTGTACCACACAGATATGGAATAACTACACCTACCCTGAATACCTGCATGTAACCTATCCAGACCTGTGAAACAGGAATCCAACTTCACCTTAAACTGATCTTTGTCAACAGTCATACCTGACATGTAAACCTGACCTAAGCATGGATAATACCGAAATTTTAACGTAAACTAAGCATGATGAATGGGG
>NC_056739.1:1897226368-1897399998 GCF_019279795.1 Protopterus annectens | reverse complement strand
AACATTCATGCAGAACAGCCATATCCACACAAACACTGTTAAGCCAACATTACTTCAAATGTAGAACAGCAATACTTACATTCTGTCCCCATGTCTGGAACATTCCCCTCCTATTTGTTGGCCTGTCTCCACAATGTATGTTGTAAGAGGTATTTCCAACTACCCCCTGTGATGCTGTTTGTCAGACACCCACATGAAGTCCTGTTCACAGTGAAGGAAAAGGGCCAACACCCACATGAAGTGCTTAGTTATAAGAGTGTGTTTCCATGCAATTGGCTATAGGAATGATACCACAGCTGTTCCACATGAAATTACAAGTGGAGGACTGCAATTCGTGCACAGGCCATCAGCTGATCATGAGCATTACTTACAAAACTCAAGCTGCTGCCTATGCAAAATAGATGTACTTTTCCACATCCACCAGAGAGGGAGGGAGAGAGAGAGAGACAGAGACAGAGACAAAGCAAGAAAGGAAGGGAGTAAGAGAGTAAGAGCCAAGCATGTTTGTGTATGATCCGTGGGTGGAGAGTGGTATCTGGGCATTATAACGGCTGCTTATATTGTTTACTAATCCATACTATCACATAGTAATTGGACATGGCTGTACACATTTATGGTTGAGGATTGTCTACATCAACCTCTACATTGTTTGAAAACTGTTGACCTTGTAATGTGGACACTGGGGCATATAGGTCCTCATTATAATGATGCAGTAAAACCCACACTGCAATGGATCCTGTCATTACACAATCACCCCAACACCTGCACATGATACTGATGACACACACACAAATGCACCCTTACCAGTACTGAGTTTCAAACCCCTCCATGACTATGTATTGCTATTACAGTGTTACGCAGTTATTGCATATGCCACAAAGATTAGATGTTAGAAAGCTGTCCAAAGGTATCTTTGAAGGTGCGTAGCATCAGCAACGGTGCTAAAGGAGGGATAAGGGAAGTGTAGTAAGTGTGAATGTCCACAAAATCAGATGTCAATGAAGACACACACACACACACACACACACTCTCAGGGAAACACACACATTTTCACAGTTGGCAGGACCAAAATTAGAACTTCTACCTAACTAGTTTGCTATAGTACAGTATTATGCAGTTATTGCAAGTGCCACAGTGCTTATATAGCTGAAATATGGCCAAAGGGTTATTTCAAGGTGAATGACAGCAGGCGTGCTAAAGTAGGGCAATGGGAGGTGTAGTGAGTGTGAATGGCTTCAAAATTATTAATCTCCACACACACACACACACACACACACACACACACACACACACACACACACACACACACACACACACACACACACACACATACTTATCAGTACTGACATACATAAAGTCATTGCTTCACAGATGTGTAGTAGGTGAATGGTCCTGAAAGCTGTACAAGGCTAGGCAAAGGGAATACCTTGGCATCAGGGCACATGACAATAGTCTCCAGTGTGTATTAGGGGTGTAGTCCCTGGAGTGGTCCCCAGGGGTGGATATTATATTCACCATCCACTCAGCACTGCTTCCCATGTACGTGATCTATATTCCATAACATGGACAGTGTCTGGGTTGTGCACATGTCCCACATGCATGTTCTTTGACATGTGGAAGTGTACTTGAGGTCTCTGGGGCATTTTGTGTGGACAGATTGTTATCTTCTGATGTAGCATTCCTGACCTCATTTGGTGAGACCTGGCTATGGAACCAAGGTCGTACTTGCACCTACATTGACAGCATGTTGCAGGTATTCAGTGGAGTTAATAGCATCTGTCCATACAGGGCATGTATATAAGGCATGGTATTCCCTTTATGAGTTACATTTGCAGACTCTACATTTGTTACAGGCATCCAGTGGGGAACATAGCAAAAGGGCCTTTGTAAGCATTTATTTGACTACTGCAGGGATGGAAAAGGATGCCATGTCCTTTAACTTGCTGGATAACACACAGTCAGGAGATTTAACACATCACAGTACTTTCTGATGTCAGTGGCACTGTTGTAGTCAACAGGCATGTAGTGTACTGCAATTACACTGTGGTTATTATCTGTGAGGTAATATGCAGGGAACTACCAGTATAGTGGTTGTTGCCTAGCCAAGTGTGTTTGTGTATGAGACATGGGTGGAGAGTGTTCTCTGAGTAATAGAAGGGTTGCCTACATTGTTTACCAATCCATAATGTCACATGTAGGGCTATGGATTTTCTACACCTGTCTCTCTGGTGTTTGATATCTGTTGTCCTTGTAAGGTGGACATTGTGACATATACTAGGTCCTCAACATAATAATTTAGCAAAACCCACCTCACACTGGATCCTGTTATTACAAAATCACAGCAACCTCCACACAGGATACTGATGACAGACACACGTGCACACACTTGCCAGCACTGAGATTCAGACCCCCTACCTGGTTATGTATTGCTAATACAGTGTACCACATTTATCGCACATGCCACTGAGCTTATAGGATGGATGCATGTATTGCTACTACAGTGTACCACATTTATCACACGCACCATGGAGCTTATAGGATGGATGCTGCCCCAAGGTACTTCTAAGGTGAGGAACATCACCAGCCCTTGTAAATACTGGCATTGGGTTATGTAGTGGGTGAGAGACCCCAAAAATAATTTTACCCTAAACACACATTTACATTTGCAAGGGGTGAGGTTCAAACCTCTATCTAACAATCTTTACAGAACATTATGTTATGCATTCACTACATGCATCACTTACCTGACATGGTTTAGAGTTGACAACAGGTACTTCTAAGGTGGATAATATCTGCAGGACTGCTAAAGTCAGGCTCTGAGATGTGTACTGGGTGTAAATGTGGCCAAAACCTTTGAGGTACACATACAAACACTTGCCACAGATGAGAGTCAACCCCATATCTTTGTAGTTACTGCTATTACATTGTTTCGCATTTATGGCACACACCATGGAGAGTTCTCCACAGGTATCTTTGAAGGTGACTAACATCAGTAGCAGTGCTAAAGGAGGGGTAAGGGGAAAGTAGTAAGTGTAAATGTCCATAATATCAGGTATTATCAAAGATGCATACACTCGCTCACACAAACACCCACAGTTTCCATGTCTGGGATTAAAACTTCTACCTACCTAGTATGTGATACAATAGCATTATGCAGTTATCACAATTGCCACAGAGCTTATGGACCTGCCCCTTGTCAAAAGGGTTATTTCAAGGTGACCGACATCAGCAGGCTTTCTAAAGTAGGGCAATGGGAGGTGTAGTGATTGGGAATGGCCTAAAAATCATTCATCTCCACACACACACACACACACACACACACACACACACACACACACACACACACACACACACACACACACACACACACACACTTGCCATGTCTGGGATTAGAACTACTACCTAACTTGTATGTTACACTATCGCATTACACAGTTATCACAAACACCACGGAGCTTATTGGGCTGGCCCTTGTCTAAAGGGTTATTTCAAGGTGACTGACAACAGCAGGCTTACTAAAGTAGGGCAATGGGAGGTGCAGTGACTGTGAATGGCCTCAAAATCATTCATCTACACACACACACACAGTTTCAGTTTCCCTGTCTGGGATTAGAACACCTACCTAACTAGTATGTTATATTTTAGCATTACATAGTTATCTCAAGCACCACAGAGCTTATGAGGCAGAGATTTGGCCAGAGGGCTATTTCAAGGTGACTGACATCAGCATGAGTGCGAACATGGGCAATGGGAAGTGCAGTGTGTGTGAATGGGCCATACACCATTCCTTTGGAAACACACACACAACACTCACTCACACATAACTTTACATTTGACAGGACTGGGTATACAAATGCTAGATGAATACTGATTTGTACTATCATGTTACATGGTTATCACAAGCACCACAGACACTATAGGGCTGAGGGCTGCCAAAAGCAATGTCTACAGTGATTGACATCAGCACATCATGTGATATTGGCCAATTGGATGTGTGGTGGGTGGAACAGGCCTCATGATGGAAATCTCTCTGTCACTGTCTGTCTCTCTCTTCCCACATCTCTGTGTGTGTATGTTTGACATATTATAGTGTGTTGGCCTTGGATATGTGTGAGTGTTCCTATCCAATGTGTGTGCAAAGCATGAATGGTGTGCAATTTGGTGTGTGTGCACAGACATATGTGACTGACAGATATGTATAGTCCACTGTTGTTGTCAGACATGGGTCCACTGTTGTCGTCAGACATGGGCTTCATTTCTCTAAGTGTAGGAGCATGCCCAGTATGACCTTCTGTATTGAGTGTGTGAATCCATTCCAGGTAGGTTGTACTCCAGTCCAGGATTTGGTGCTCTTCACCTACAGCTAGTGACCTGTTTCTGCAGGATATCTGTAGATAGGTTGACAATATGGAGTCACAATGGGCAAAAGATAGTGGGATACTGTAACTATTGTGTCTGTGCTGCTTGTGTTACATGGTTGGTGTTAGCAGAGATATTCAGACATATGTACTGTTTTACACTGTGATGTATTATGTCAACTACTGACAGATATACTTATTAGCTCACAGTTATTTCCTGGGAAATACAAGATGAATGAAGCTGTTTCCAGTATTGTGGTCTGCAGCCTACATATTCTTGCACACTCATGCCATTCTGGAGGGGTAGCTGCAGACACTTGCTGATGAGTCTGTGTAAATGGCCCAGCACCTTGGTACTGTGGTGGCTGAGGATCCCCTGCTTGTACATATATCGATGTAACAGAATGGCCATATCCTGCTGTGGCCATACCTCTCAGCTGTACCGATTCACCCAGGTTACCCAGAGGCAGGGGTCATATATCTGGTCAGTTCCCCTTCACATTATGGTTTATGAGCAAGCTTGTAGCCACCCATTACTGGGTTTGCAGGCAGGGGAAGTACGGGCACACATCAGAGTTTCAGACTTCACACACTCCATGATGTCCATGCTTCTACACTCCCCCACTCTGTTATTCTGTCCTCTTCCTAACATTATGCAAATGATATCTGAGAAGTATCCCTATAGTTGTCCCTTCATCCCAGCAGTATTTAGGGGTTGGTCTACTGTTCATGCAGTAGGACATGTTTGCCATGCTACTGGGATTCATCAACATGGCCTTGCATTTGTGTTCTGTGGATTGTGTTATGTTGTTAGTTGGGACCCCATGAGATAAGATACATTGGCAGTATGGGTCAGGCACATGCCTTTGACATAGGACTTTGGGGCATTTGGTAGTGATGCAGGCCATCTGTAGCAGGCCAGTGCATTCTGATGCTACCACATTTCCAGGCTGCAAGCTACTGCATTCCCCTGGGGTGACAGGGTAAGTGTGCGAGGTGTTAATGGCAATAGTTTCTGTCCATATTAATCTATTGGTCTGGATGCTGGCAGGGTGTTGGTTACAGCTAGGGACACACCTGCATGGGACACCTCTTCAGCATGCTGCATTCTGTGGGTATTCCCATACAGAAGTGGGTGGTCATACTGTACTCATTCCCAACAGCAGGGATATGATCTGTGATAAACCTGTGGCTGATGGTGGGGTGAGCTGAGTGCATGTGTGATATGGAAGCTTCTTGCAGCTGACTCACAGATATACCTGGGACATTCCCCCTATGCTGCCTTGTGCAGGGACATAGGCAGTCTCTCATTACTTCATAACTGCGCCTTTTGTGGTCTGCCAGTGATTGGCCAGACTACATCAATATTCCATACTATACAGACAACTAATGTGCCGCTAACCTGTATGTACAATTCCAAATGTGTGTGCAGATGACAGTTACGTTTTATGTACTCTGTCTAGGGTACTTCCACCTGTGTATTGTGTGTAAGTCTGGGCCCACATTCATGGCATGTCCATCTTTCAGATCATGACAGATATTGACATCTGGACAGTGAGTATGGACGACTGCTGAACTGGGTATTGCTGAGATGCATTGTGGTTGGCACTGCAGTTGTCAGAATATGGCCCTGTCATCAATAGTACTGGCCATAGGCCACCAAGACACAACCCTCCATCCCTACATGCTGACCACTTCCACACAATATAGAACACACAATAATCTAACACATGGACCCCTGCATATTGTACACATGGAACAATCTATCCTGTAAACTGGGCCAGCTCAGGTAATCTGTGATCCACTGTTATTAAACCCACATGTACATGTTACTGCATTTCTACATAGGATTGTGGGGGAGGGGGCACACGTGACAGCTATAAACATTTGCTATGACTGTACTGGTATTCCAGATACTCTTTTGGCTTCCATTTCATTTTGTATTCTACCTATCATGCAGACTAGAGGCCTATCATTAGAGTACATATCTTAGGTTTTAATGACCTACATTTCAATTTCAGACTTCTTACCCTTCAGAACTAACATACAACTACCAGACCTGTTGTAGTCTGTCTGTGTAGGTCTGGAGGGGGGATGTTCACCATTGCCATCAATTGGAGGCCTTAGCACAGCCTTTCTTTATGGTCATCTACAACTGTCCTGCTGGCTGAGGCTGGTGTTGGGTATGTGAGCCTCACTGACATGCATGTGTGTGTCCTATGGACACACATTTGCGCCACCACATGTACTGCAGTGGGATTTGTCACCTTGTCTAGTACTGCCTAGTGTGTTGACACCAGTATTTTTTAAGGATTACATGCTGCCCATATAGGTGCCCACTATCTGCAGCCATCCCATTCAGCCACCCGATTCCCTTACATGCTCACATCAATACCATAAATACAACTAGCAGAACATAGGCCGGGTTCATTCTAGGCTATCTGCCCGGGCTTTACGTGCCACTTCGCCTAAGCCTGGCCTATACTTTTATTTCTTTGCTGTCATGAGTAACTATAGGGAATTATGCCCCTGTATATTCACATGCCCCATCTGAGGGTCAAGATTTCTGAATAAGTATCTGCGATCTCCCATCCATTGGTCAAGATTTCTTGACTTTGTTTGGTGTGCCTCTGCTTCATATATGAATCTTTATTCTTCCAGCACGGGAGTCTAAATGGTGATGAATTCATCCCTCCCCCCCAGGCCCTTGTGGCCTGACGGATCTAGTTTAAGTAGGTGCTTGCCTCTCATCAAATCTGAGATTTTTATTTTATTCCTTGTGCAGCAAGTTCATCAAAGGGTGGCTGTCTGAGTAGCCAAGCGACTGACCTGAGCTCAAGCACGGATCTAGAGCGGAGTAGTGAAGGGAGGCAGTCAAATGACACCCCTTTATTCCCTTGACCTTGAGACCTTTTGGTGAGGAACTGTTGCCAGTCTCCAGCTGCCAGCTGATACATTCCTACCAGTACTGTACCAATCATTGGTCAACTGTCATATTGGGTGATAGTAGTGAGAGCATCTTGCCTCCCTGATACCTTTGAGCAGGTGGTAATGTAGAAGTCCCTTTCTCAATGTGGTGTTTCCCTGTACTTAGTCAATGATGATTCGAATGACAGACTACTATCAACCTGGGTCCCCCAAATTCTTTGTGTTTCTGTGGATTTCCAATTTATTATTTGTAGCCTTGGTTGTTAAGTTTTGTCTCAACCGTTTTTCCGAAGTATTTGACTATTTTTTTTGGCATTTAACTTAGGGGCATGTACCAGCACCAGTTATGTGAGTCTGTGCTGAGAAGGATTCTGAAGGACATGTCAGACATCTGTTTTCTACCTTAGGTTTGCAGTTTCAGTCATTGCAAACTTTTTGTCAGCCTCAACTCCTGTGTTTGCTTGTACTTCGGAAAAGTAGATGCCAAACAAGAGTGGGCCCAGGACTGAGCCCTGTGGTACACCACTTGTGACAGGCTTTGACACACTACTCCATTCAGCAATTGATAGAAAGAGAGGCTTATCTTGTGGCTGTGCCAGTATTGGGGATGGTGCTGGAGGGCTGACTTTGTCAGATGCACATAGTACACTCCCTATACATGGTAAGCCACAGGTAGTGTCATGTTTGGCATCCCTTTTACTGTATGTGTGAGTCATACAGAGGTGTCATTCCCTGGGTCCCTACCATGTCAGTGTATGTGCTATGCATTGCCTCTTTGCCAAAGCCTAGGCATACTGGGCATGCCTCCTTCTGCCTACATGGGCAGGCTCAGGTTGTTCCTCCTCCAAGTCCCTCTGTGCCTGTGATGGCCTTGGCAATGGTGGGGGGATGACTGGCCCTGCCCCGTGCTGTTCCTGCTGCAGCTGTTTCTGCAGGATCATATTGTGTAGCAATGAAAATTTGTGCATACATAGCAGGAGAGTACTGCAAGGCTCCATTGGATATGTCCAGCAATGGAACTGTAACTTGAGCATCCCAAACACATCCTTTATTATGATTCTGGTTTGTGCATGTGCCTCATTATTGAGTTCTTGTTCAGGTGTGTGTGCACTTCTGATGGGTGTCATCAGCCACGGCTCCAGTGCGTAACCATCATCCCCCACTAGGTGACCATATGGGATGTCCCCACTGTCATATTTCTGGTACAGCTGTGTCATATGCCATGTGGGAGTCATGATAGCTTCCAGGGCTGCCAGCACACATATTCAAGACAATGCCCTGGGCATCGCATATGACCTGGCAGTTGATGGAGGGGAAGCCCTTGCAGTTTATGTAGACACAGCCCAACTCACCGGGTGGTGCTTTGATGTGTATGTGTGTGCAGTCTATAGCACCCACTACATCAGGGTATTCTGCTATTTGGTGGAAGAGATGCATATTGCTGGTAAACCCCTCATGAGTGTTGAGGAAATATATGTGCTCACCGGCATGTGCTGACATGGCATCCAGGAACTGGTGGAGAACCCTGGATGCTGATGCCTGTCAGATCCCCAGTTGGCCTTTGTAAGGTACCTGAGGCTAGTATTCTTAACCCTACACATATCTTGGTATACACTGGAATGGGTTCTCCTCTGTTGGTTCTGTGTGTGAAGCGTGGCCGGCACAGCTCAACAATTTGCTGTAAAATGTCTGTGTCCATGCTATAGCGCTCCACTATCTTCAGCTCATGTAGCCCCTGGTAGGTTACCCTGGGTCTGTACACTCTTCTTCTCCTCCTCACTGTGGGTTGGTCATCAGCATTCACATCCTCACCACCCTCAGTCTCTTCCACATATTGATGTATGAGAGCAACAGCAGCCCCTAACATTTAGTCAGTTTTGTCAGGTAAAATGTCCCCATCTGTGTACACCAGTGGTGTAGAGTTTGTGGGAAAAAACAGAGTGAAAGGTGTTTGCATAGTTTATAATAGTATGCTGGGCTGGGCTGCTGCCTGTGTAGTTGGCTGATTCTAATACATTTCACCTGCCAGCTATGCTAGTTCTTGATTGCCTTCCTACTGCTGCTTTCCCTTCCCACTGCCTTCTTGTTTAAGTCCCGAGGTGTGCCGCACAAACCCAGTGTTCAGAAGTGAACAGAGCTGCTATTTCCTGTTTTTTTTTAAAACCCAGTGTGCACCACGCACTTCAGTTTAGGCAATGTAAACACTGCTAGGCAGTCTCAGCCACACACCCCTTCCTAAGCTGTGCTTAGCTAAGGGCAAACACGGGCCACAGAGCTCCAATAAGCATACAGCATGCATGACATTCCCCCTTAAGAGGTCTTCTACCTCTTATACTTATACCATGGTGTTGCTGCACCTATACGGTTGGGTGCAAGCTAACACTGAGAGGAAATCTGTGATTCAGTATCAATCCCCTCATTTGCATAAACCAGAATGCTAATTCATAGTTACCACACTCACAGTGAGCCTTTCCCCTTAGTAATCACTATTCCCTCGTATTGTTGTCTTATGCATGCCATTGACTATCATGGCAAAATGCTGATTTGGGTTTAATAGCTTATTTCCAACTTGTTTCTTATTTTTGTGCCGATCCCATTTGCGCACCTCTACCCTACGCTTAAATGTCCGAAATCGGCCAAAAAATAAAAGTTATTTTTTATAATTTTGCAACTATTTCCTATGCCAATGGCCATATATTTGGCTGTCGGCATGCCTACTACATTGAATACAAGCTTTCTTTGGAGCTGTCATGCCTCCATTTTGTAATTTGCAGAAATGTATTCGGTTAGTAACCAAATACATTTCTGCAGGTTACACTATTCCTGCACAGATGCCTGCCTGGTTCCTGAATTGCTAATTCACCTCATTTGCATGGTTTTCACCAGCAAATGGGGTAATTAGCATAGAGCAGTGGTGTCCATGCAGGAATAGAGTAGGAGCACTCGTGCACGTCCAGGGAGCTTGTTCCTGGATCGCTCATCAGCCATATTGAGTGCAGCAGCTCTTGCACTATTCCTGCACACCATGCAGACCTTGCTGAATCCTGAGGTATATTTTATACTTTTATGCTACAGCAGTTCACAAGGAAACATTCAAACCACCAAGCTGCATCTTCCTTAAGCATATTGAGTAATTTGTTGAAATCACAGTAATAATTATAATTAGTATGTAAGATTATGTCCTGAGTAGCAAAAATACATGTACTTCAGTTGACATTAAGAATTATTTGTGGATGTACTGAAATGTTGTGATAGAGCGCACTACTCTACTCCAGTGGGATGTAAAAGGAAGTTCAATGATCTTAAAGTTTAGATGTACCACCTTATACCAAAAAGTCTTTATAGTTTTATAAATATTAGGAAAGAATAAACATGGTGAAAAAGCTGAGGTCAGGAACAACATGAGATATTTACCATAGCTGCTAAAAGGAATGAGAAACTTCTTTTTGCAATGAAGAGACCTGCGTCATGGAGAGAGATGAACTAGTGATTAGTGGTCTAAGTGATAGAAAGGGGACAACAAGGAAGAAAAATCATGAGTGTAAGATTAGATACACTTTTAGTGAGGATCATGAGTTAGTAATGTAACATAAAACAATGAATAGATTTGCTGACTCTAATCAGAAAGTCAGCCTAATACTTCAGTGTAGTTAGATACAATATTAGTACAGAATGGAGTTAGCTGTGGTATCAATAAGGTAATAAAAAGCAGTACTAGAAAGGGTTAAGTGGTTAAACGGGTCATGCGAATTATGTAGTCATGATATCAGGAGAGTAAAATGGATTTGTGGTTTATTTTTTGTTGTTTTTTTTCTTTTTCTTTTTCTTTTTCTTGTGCATACGCATGCACAAACAATTCTGCCCTGTGAAGGTTATTGATTATTGTAGCAACCATTAAATAAGAAAAATATGCAAATGTCTCAGGAAAAACTAAATTTCTAGATGAAAATGTTCACTGAGGCACTTCAGTACGGAAGGTCATAATACCCGTGGAAGTTGCAATGAATGGTGGAAACATAGGAAGCTATAATGTTCAAATATTTAAAGTGGGGAGCAAAAGCACCACAAGGGGATTTTAAGGACTTATACTAATATTGCCCATATTAAAAAATAATTTACAGTATAAAATGTCTTTAAAAGGTCTGATGAAGCTGTATGTGAAAGCTCTTACAGTTTTTTTACTCTGTCTTTGACTGAACGTTTATATTTATGTTTGATAAATGGAGTTTGTTTTTTTATGACCATTCTGACCCTGTTTTACTCCATGGTTATTTTCTGTGTTTGGTTTTATTGAACCACCGAGTATTTGTCTTCTTAGCTGCTTTCTTTGAATTAGAGTAATATTTAAATATTGTTCCTGATTTTTGACTTTTGTACCCCCATTATTTTTGGTTTTTATTGAGGGTCCTTGAGCAAAGTAGTTGAAACTTATGAGTCAGGATGATTTGGGGGGGGTGACTATTTGAAATGGTGCATCCAACTTGAGTGACTTCTGAAATGCAGAGACTGAATGGCCAAAAGAATGGTCTTATATATACTAAGTCTGAGATGCCATTTCTCAGAATATTCCCTTTTCTCTGCAGTATAGTGATCTCTCAACTGGTATATTTAAGTGCAGCATTCTATTACACGCATCAGAATTGTACATGATAAGCAGATACCTTTGGTGGTCTGGCAAGAGCAGAATGTGAACATTTGTAAATGTAACTGATCATTGGCACAGTGGTGCAGTGAACAGTGTTTCCATCTTGCAGTACAATTCTATGGTTGAATTCTTGGTTGCAGCTTCTTCAAGTGTGGCATCTGCATACTTTTGTCTCTATGTGGGGTTATCTATGTTTTCTGGTTTCTTTTAATACTCCAAACACGACATAGGTGAATAGATGTTCCCCTGCTTTGCCTTTAGGTAAGTGTGCAAAGTGAGTTTGTTTGTATGTGTGTGTGTGTGTGTGTGTGTGTGTGTGTGTGTGTGTGTGTGTGTGTGTGTGTGTGTGTGTGTGTGTGTGTGTGTGTGTGTGTGTGTGTGTGTGTGTGTGTGTGTGTGTGTGTGTGGGCATCTTGTAATAGACCTGGCTTCTCAGGAAGATGGCACTGCACATTGTGCCCCTGACTGCGCATGCACACTCCACCCTCCTCCTGGGAGAAAAGATTGGGATATGCCCTTCACTTCTTCCCCTCCATGTCTGGTTCCTCTAGTGCTAGGGCTGCTAACTGAACACTGGCTGCCTTGTTTACAGTTGGGAATCTGTCCCCTGAACCATGGAGCCTGACTGGATGCACAATATTGGTGGGCACATACATAACTATCCTGGGTAGCAGTGGGAAAAAACAGCAAAAACAACAAACGGCAAGCCATTAGCTTTTAAAATATAGCATAGATTAAATAACAGAAAAGCCAGACCCTCAGAGTTTCTGGGATCCTGGTGCTTCTCAAGCCTCAGGCTGCATAAATTGATTTTGCCACAGGATTAGCAGTGGCCTGTGCCCTGGATGTTACAAAGACTAAAACTGGTCTTACTCAAGGGTGAGCACAGTAGGCAGTTGTAGCTTGTGTGGAGGTTGTGGGAGAGTTTGGTCATTACTTATTTGATTATTCCTCACAATCAAACTTCAGAGGTGTGCATAGAATGTCACTTTAGCTTGTCTGGAGGCATAGTGCTGTTTAGGACCAATGGATTAGAGTAAATTACTGTGACTGTCATTTTTAACACTTTCTTGATAATCAGATATTGGACGCTTATACAACTGATTATTTTGGGGGGATGTGGGAAGGAGGCAAGCTGTTATATACTTCAGACAACAAAAGGTTTGTCCCTGTCTGACACCAGAGTGGTACACTGAAGGTTGTCTGTCTTTTCATGGTAGGGATAAGGAGGCATATTGAATATATGTAAGGCAGTTTAATCTGACATATTTGCTTCCTGTATTTTTATCACATAGAATGTATTGTATGGTCTTGAGTTTTAGCAACTTGATCTGATATATTTGTTATCTTGTCTTCTATCATATTGTAAACATTGTATTGTTACTGTGTTTTATCAAATTGTATGCATGCGTATCTTTGTGGAGCTTTTCTCCCTGGGCTTCCACTGAAAATGGGCACTCTTTGGCCCAGTGGACCTTCCCAGTCAACAAATGCAGTAAATAAATAAATGTTTGAGATCAGCTAATTGAAATATATGACTGCAGCCACTTGTGCCTTCAAATCCCTGTCTAATACAAGAAGGCTACACAGAAGGTGACTTTTTTAGGGGGTAGTAAGCCAGGTGTTATTGCCAGATTGGAATGGGATTAATGCATTCTTGCAAGCATTTGTTGTCTTTTCAGTTTATTGCAAACTGCTGTTTTATCAAATGCAACTTAAAAAAATAAAACTGAATTTCTTCCCTAGCTCATGTTTTTTTCCAGACCATCTTTGGAGCAAACGGTTGTAAAATAGCTCTAAAATACAGTACACCTCGGAGGATCTATGACCTCACACTTGAATACTTTTTTTTTTTTTTTTTATCCCAGAGGTATTCACTGCACTCTTGGCCAGTTAGTGTATGTGGAAGGGATGGAAGTAAAAGGAAAGTTGAAGAGTAAGACTAAATTTCCTTACTTAGGTATATTTGTTTGAGACATCTTTGAATCAAAAGACTGGAAATTAAAATAAAAATACATGTACAGCTAGAAAAAAAAACATGGCTTCTAGGCACTAAGTGGTCCTCAGACCCTGGTGTAGTTTAATTATTTCCTCTAAAGTTATTAAAGTTCACTCTGGCCCAGTTAGAGAGTGTGAAAGGCATGCAGGAAAAAGCAGAGTTGGGGAGTAAGACTGAATTTCTTTCCTTAGTTATAATTTTTTCAGGGTACTTTGCAATCCAAAGGTTTAGAAAAAACTGTAAAATGTACCTCTGAGCAATTAGAAAACCTCTGGCTTCTGGGTGGAGGTGGGGCTAGAAAATTTTAAGTGTATCTCATTACGAGGAGTGTTCTTCATTTTGAATATTAAAAAGTCCATGTTCCGCATTGTTCTCTCTTGAAAGGGTCTGTCATCCATTCAGAGTTAAAACTATTTTTAACTTATATCCATGGAAAATAGCATTGAATCATATTAGTTCATTAAAAGAATGTTTGATAAGTATATAGTAACACATTTTAATCATGCTGTAAGCTTCCTAGTTGAAGTTGTTAGTAAGCTATTTGCATGTATTCTGTATTTTGCTCATTTATTGCACATTATGAGAGGCAGTGTTCTACATTATAGAGATGGAAGATTGAAAGAAATGGGCTAATACCACCAAGACTAATTTCTAAATGTAGTTATTTCCTCCAGAGTTATTACAATGCACTGTGGTTCAGTTAGGATGCCCTGGAAGGATGCAGGACAAAGGTGAAGAATAAGGAAAAAATGAGTGAAAAGGTAAAAAAAGTAAATAGATAATGTGGTGAAGTCATGAATGAGGGCAGAGGGCACAGTGGGATATGTGTGTGAGGGAAGATTGGGCATGGGGGAAGAGGGTACACAATGGAGCTCTTCAATTAGGTTGCCATTTCGCCTAAGTATGACCATGTTTAACAAAGCCTGTAATAAAACAATAGGGGGAATTCAGTAAAGCCTAAATTATTGTTTTTTCATGTACGATGCGTACTTGAGTGCAAACATATTTAGATACAGTAAACATCATTTAGTGACACACAGGCAAATGCACATAGGAAAACTTCCATGGAATGCAAATTTCTGCATAAGCAGGTGAATCATATGCAAATTTGCCAGGTGCAAGGATCTAACAAACCGAAAGGCAATTTTCCACGTACAGGAGTCTACACTGACAGAAAGAGATGTAAAAGTACACAAATATGGATATAACACCACTGAAAATGTTAGATCACATACATAAATGTGCAAAGGATACATTGTAGATGTTTGAAAAAGGAAGAGAATATGTAAAATTAATAATATTTTTTTAATAATTTCCGCATGTTTGCGCCATGCACCACATTATGCAAACATGCTTAACAGGAATATAAAAAAAATGTAAAATAACATTAATAACCCCTTGGATTATGCGCTATTTTCTTTATTTTTAACATTAATAATGTGGTTTATACAAATGTACTGTAAGACCCTATACCAGGTCCGTACAACTGTGAATTTGTGTGTAACCCAGCTTACACGGTTATGAACTATGTAATTTCCAGGCTGTCAGCATGAATATGTATGTAAATGAGGTGCATTTTTTGAATCACTTTGTGTAGACGCCTGGAACTGTGACTTTACCTACACTGCTTCGCAATGTGCAAACAATCCAAAAAATGCCACTGCATATGCTCATACACTTACTTAAGCAGAGTACAAGTCCGTTGCTCCTTGCACAATTTTGTTCACAAAATTTATATACATATATATATATATATATATATATATATATATATATATATATATATATATATATATGTGTGTGTGTGTGTGTGTGTGTGTGTGTGTGTGTGTGTATATATATATATATATATATATATATATATGTGTGTATATATACATATATGGGTTCACTACATAATACCGAAATTCCACAATCCCAAGACTCTGAATACGATGACCAGAATCTCGAGACTGTATAATCTCAAAAATAGTGAATGGGGATTGATGTACAGTGCGGAATGGGAACTTTTCCATTCACTCCATTGTAGTGCGATCTCATAGTTGGAATATTTAATTTTCAGGGGGTATGGGGGTGTAGGGTGCTTGCCCCCCTGCATAATTGTTAGAATAGTTGGTTTTGTATTTTACTTTTTTTTTTTTATTTCGAGATTCTACAATCACGAGATTCTGGTCCTCTGTTTTCAGAGTCTTGGGGATCATAGAATTTTGATATTTAGTAGTGAACCCATATGGGTGGCCGCGGTGGTTCAGTAGTTAGCATTGCTGCCTCACAGCAAGAGGTTCTCTGGTTCGATCCTCGTCTGGGGTGCCCTCTGTGCAGAGTCTGTATGTTCTCCCTGTGGCCATGTGGGTTTCCTCCGGGTGCTCCGGTTTCCTCCCACATCCCAAAGACATGCTGTAGGTGGATTGGACACTTTAAATTGGCCCTAGGCATGAATGTGTGCATGTGTGTGCCTTCTGTGGAAGGTTGGGCACCGGGCTGGCAACTCGACACTGTAAAACTCCACTGCCAATCATGAGTGGACAGGTGATCCACAGTGATGACTCCTAACCGGAAAAAGCTGAAAGAAGAAGAAGAAGAAGAAGTAATGAACCCATATATATTGTGTGTGTGTGTGTGTGTGTGTGTGTGTGTGTGTGTGTGTGTGTGTGTGTGTGTGTGTGTGTGTGTGTGTGTCTGTATTGCCTTACATATCCAAATCATTGAGAGTAAAGCTGCATTTCAACACTTATAATGTTGGACAAAGGACCAAAAGGAAGGGCTCAACATTAGATAATGCACTTACAAAATGTGGAAGTGCTTAGAATAACATGTGTTGCAACTGGAGGATTATTGGGATATCTGAAGTTCAGAATTCTGGCAGTCTTCTCTCACATCATGTGTAAATGATACTCCATTTGACAGCAAACCACAATTTAGTGTGAAACACACATACATATGTGTAAAACCTGTGTACTTGCTGCAAACATCTGGAGAGTGGTGAGTCATACCACGTCTCCCTAAAACAGCATGTGGCAACCTTAAAAATCTATGGCACAGCATATGAATATGTACATATATTGTGAAGCCATATGTTTGTATCTACAGCAGCAACAACACACACATTCACTACAGCCCTCTGTGTCTGCAGGATTTCACCACATATACATCAACAACTGAAAAAGTTGTGTAATGCATTATGTTGTGTGCACACTCATTGACAGGGCTACATTAGGTTTGCCACAGGCTTGCCATCCAAATGCAAACAGACACATATAGGTTCATAGGTTCATAGGTTAGTACTAAGCTAACTGCCCCTGTGGGCCATTTTAAGTCTAGGCAGTTACCCCATGTGAGAATTGAACCTCGTACCTTGTGTCTGTAAGTAAACACCATAACCATTATGCCAACCTCCCACCCCAGTACGGGTGATGTTATCACATAGCTAGACTGCAAAACAGTTTTCTGACTGTTAGACTACTAGGTGCAGATGACAGTAGGAAGCAACATGACTTGGCAGGCCTCCAAGCTGTTCAACACAGGGTTTGTTTGTGTTCTCTAGGATTACTTCACCTGGAGTAATTTGCAAAGCAGACATGAGCTGTGGCACATGTGTTAAGTAATGTTACCTGTTGTGTGTAAGACTAGATAGATAGGGGATCTAATCTCACTCCACCCCACTTGGTGTGCTCATGTGTGTATGTGCATCTCCCTACAAAACAATTGTGAGTCCCACACTGACTTATAATCTACAATAGTTCTACATTTTTTGGCCCTTGCAGTTTATGCATTCTTCCAAACTCTTGTCCTTCATAAGGCCTGCTGATGTCATCTACCATAAGAGTACCTAAAGCCATGTTAATATCAGACTTAAGCTGTGGTTTGTGAATTAAGTACTGTAATCTGTAGTGTGTAAGATTAGATAAGTAGGAGTTTTATTTTCACTCCAGCCAACTTGGTGTGTGTGTGATTTACAGTGTTCTGTAAATATAATTAGGTAATGGTACTATTCTCACTCTAGCCAACTTGATGTGTGTGGATATTAATCAGAGCATTTTACATCAGCCTATGGGATCATAGGATCATTGGAATTTACTAGGTTAATGGCCCTAGAGCCCTTACAATCCTAGCCAAGTTCTTACCCTTATTTACACAATCAGCACCTGTTGCCCCTGTCCAAGAGGGATGCAGGTGTAACCCCCGGGGTGAATTTAAGGTCAGTAGTAAAAAATCCAAAGCCTGGAAATGTTGAAGTAAAACTCAGCGTTTATTCCAAACAGGAAAAAAATCCCAAAACTTTTGGGATCAACCCTTCAACAGTGTGTAAAAAAGAAATGAAATTCTTTCATTTGAATAGTAAATTCAAACCATAAAACTAATCACATGACACAGTTGTATTAACCACTTCAGTTTAAAGACACATATACAGGTAAAATGTTGCTGGATCACACTTTTAGAAGCTGATTGTTTTCCAGGTTTAAATACAGCAGTAAGCATCAAACCTATTTTAAAAAGAAGACAGTTAACTTTGAAATAACATCTTGTGTGGATGGGTCTTTGTTAAATGTTTACTTATTTTATGAGTATACTGAGTTTCAGCAGCATTTTACCTGTATATGTGTCTTTAAACTGAAGGGCTTAACACAACTCTGTCATGTGATTAGTTTTATGGTTTGAATTTACTATTTAAATGAAGGCATTTGATTTTGTTTTTACACACTGATGAAGGGTTGATCCTAAAAGCTTTGTGATTTTTTTTCTGTTTGGAATTAACACTGCATTTTACCACAGCGATTCCAGGCATTGGATTTTGTACTACTGCTTTGCATTTTGTATCTTGCCTGGTTTATCTATGTGGTGTTCTTGTTTCTTGGAATTTAGGGTCACCCATCCAGTCATACAGATTGCATCTGAAGAGGGCCAATGAGGTGTTCTGTTTGACATGAAGTGAGAGTCTGTTCTAAAGGTGTGCTAAACTCTGGTAGACAAATCTCTCCCTCCAGCAGATTTTATTAATGTCACATATCACCAGGTTAAGGGCTTTATAGCGAGTAACCTATGTACCATTTGACTTACGGATATGCAGCATTTCCAATAAAGCAGGGTCAGATATTGCCTCATATGCAAGGCAGAGATCACCTCTGAGTAGTCTGTATGACACATGCTAAAGTGACAGTAATTTCAGATGATCCCTGCAGGACAGATGCTAAAGACTTGAATTTCCCTTGTGAGGAACCTCTGTGGTCTCTCCAATTGCCACAGGTGCTTGGAAAGGTATATACCAAAAGGGCCATTGCATTAAAATATAGGTCTGACATGGGAAGAGTACATGAAGGTTATAACTTCCTCTATTTTTGGAGACATTGCCCTCACTTATGACATGAACAAGATAGAATGCCCTTCTTACCACTGTGGAGACATGGTGCCCTAAGGTAAGGTAGATGTCAACCTGTGTGCCCAGATATCTCACCCCTGAGTATGTACTTAAGGTGTTGCTATTGATGTGGTACTTAACAGGAACATCCCTGTTACTGAAAGGAATGATAATACATATATTTGCATTGAGTTTAAGGCCATGACTTTGGCAACAATCATTTATTCATGTAAGACCCTCTTGTAGGATGTTGACATAATTTGGATATTCTAGGACTGCTCCCAGTTTGCAGGCATCAGCAAACCTTGTCGGCTACAGATATTTACTTTGTGCTTGTACTTTGGAGAAATGGATTCCAAACAGTAGAAGACCTGGGACAAAACTCTGTGGAATACCACTGGTTACAGTTCTGCTATTGAAGGTGGATTCCCTATTTTGACTATGTGAGATCTTTCAGTGAGTCAGTTAATGACTCTTCTAATGATATAAGGGTTGATGCCTAGTCTGGTGAGTTTGTCAATGATGCCTGAGTGGGGGATAGTATAAAATGCCTTGGCTAAGTCCAGGTAGGTTGTATGCACAGATTTCACCTCATCCCGGTCCTTGGTGACTGTCTAAAAGATGTCCACCAGGTTTAACAGGCATGATTTCCCTTTGACAAATCCAAACTTTGTAGTCTCAACTGTTTGCTGATGATCCATATCTTTGTTGATAAAGTCTATGATGATTTGCCCCATGGCCTTGCAGATATGGCTAGTCTGGTTAATTGGTATATTGTCCCCAGAGTCAGTGTATGCACCACCTCTGTGCATGAGAATAACAGTTGCTGTTTTCCAGTCAGCTGAGATGAAGCCAGTGGTTACATTATGATTGCAGAGAGTTCCCAATGGTATTACTAATCCATGTTGGAGCCCATGTTGGATGCAGCTTAGGATATTATCAGTTCTCATAGATGCTGTGTTTTTATCCGTAGAGAGGCCATGTTGAACCTGCTCTTTAGAGATACAAGGTAGGGGACAGGTGGTAGGGATGACATGGGGTATGTGTGGTGGGGACAGGGGTGTGAAGTTTTCAAATAACCTGTCATCCAACAGGTTAGCTATGTCTACAGGCTCAGTATATGTGGTATTATTAACTATGATTTCAGCACAAATCTGGGCCTTTCCTTTTAGGTTACAGATGTAACTATAGAATGCCTTGGGATTGTCCTTTGTGCAGGAGGCTAATTTGGACCCATACTTTGTTTGGGAAGACTTCACAACAACTCTTATTTGCTTGTTTAAGCTGAGGAGGGATTGTTTTCAGTTTAGGGGGGGCTCCATTCATTCTATTCTGAAACACCAATGTCTTCCTCTTATTGTAAAGCCTGTTAATGGCAGGTTTCCACCAGGCAGGTTTCCTCTTCTATAAGGAGCTTGTTTTGCTCCTGTCAGATAAAGCCAAGTGAATGCAGTTATACAGGTGTTTGTATAAAGCATTGGTGTAAAGGTCAGCATAGTTGCCAGTTCCATCTAAGGGAGGAGATGCAGTGAAGCTATTTATACCATCCCATAGTAGGTTATAATCTGCTTTGGTGACATTTTTTAGTTTATTTACTGCAAAGGGAGGAGTGGCAAGTGTGATACTTACTTTGAATGAGATTGATTTTTGGCCAGATCTCACCAGGGAGGACCTCACAGTGGGGGTGCTACAGTGGTCCCCCATATTGGTAAGCACCTGATCCAGTATGTTGGCTCCATTTGTGGGGGTGTCAACCAGCTGATCCAGGGCATTGGAGTTAATGAAGTCAATTAATCTTTGGACAAGTGAGTTTGAGCACAAGTACTTTACACAGTCAGTGGGTAGTTAAAGTCATACAAAACCATGGTGTTTGGATGTATCTTGATAGACTCAAGTAGATCCAAATAAGCAGACTGGGTGTCCTGATTCAGGCAAGGGCTCCTGTAACTGGCAATGACTTGAATAGGTGCCCAACAAACAGTCAGTGGCCTGAAGTGTATCCAAAGAATCATACTGTTTAACCAATCTGGATGTGTATGTATCCTTAATGCATATTTATACACTGCCTCCATTAGTTTGCACACCTTCAGTTTAAGGTCTGAACATGTGGAAGGAGGTGTAGCCTGGTATGGCTGAGGTGCTTTCCACAGCCTTGAACCAAGTCTCTCTGATGGCACAAATATCTGCATCTTCCAAGGTGATGACAGCTTCCAATGAGTGTAGTCTCATGTTGACACTCCTATCATTTAGCAGCATAACCTCAATGTTGTTTGTAGATGAGGGGTTTTACATTGGAAATGTTGCCCTTGAGGCACCACCTAAAAAGGGCACTATGGGGATAGCAAGAGCCTTGGCCAGTAGCCGAAATCCCATGGGTGACAGATGAAGACCATCTCTGGCAAAGCATCCAGGTCTGTTGAGCATGTCATCCTAGGCTGACAGATACTGGATCCCCTTAGAATGTCATCAGATGCTAAGCCAGTTACTGACATCAATAATTTTCTGTTTGTATTGAGGCATCATACTAGGTGAAGGTAAAATGCAGCTGAAGGCAAAGGACATACTTGCCTGAGACACAGTCCGAGATCTCAGTCATGGCTCTCTTCATACAGTCTGGAGAGGTACATCTCAAGTTGTACACCAACAGGAACTATGACATAGTCATAACAGTACCTGTTGTTAACAGACTTGAGTGCATGTGTGATATGACATATCCTGGCTCCTAACAGACAGCTGACCATGACCTTTCCCTTATCTAGTCTGGTGAGAGGGACATCAATGTGTTTCATGATATAATCACCTATGACTAATATGTTTGATTTTGTGTGTCGACTTAAGGGTTTGACCAGTGAGACAATGGCATGTGAGCTATTATGTGTACTGTGCTCTGCAGAGCTAGTGTTATGTGTACCATGCTTCCTTTTGTGTTTGTGAGGTGTCTGGTGTTTATGTATGTTTCTGGTAAGGACCTCCACATATATATATATGTATGTGTGATGTGGGTTTTGATGGAGTAGGAGGTGAAGTGTGTATATTGGCAACCCGCTGGCTGTCATATGTACTGACCTGTGTGTGAGACAGCAGGGATTCAAGGTTTTAATATAGTTGTATGTCTCACACATTGTGTTTGTGTGGAGTAAGAGTGGAAGTTTGGAGACACTGTCCACATCTCTTCTACGCTCAGTGATAATCCCATTAGCAATAGATTATTGCTTGTATATACATCACAACAGGACATAGTTAGTCATTGGCCTGACAGATCCTTAAATGTAACATGTTATTACCTTTATGGTGTCATTCTAAGGTAAAACAGTATCTGGCAGTGTGGGATTACATGGTAGATTGAGTATTCTGCTTTCCCAGGCATGTGGCACTTGCATCAACCATAGTCCTGATATTATAGGTTCATAGGTTCATAGGTTCATAGGTAGATACTAGGCTATCTGCTCTAGGGCATTTATAAGCCTAGCCAGAGTGTATTTGGCTTCCGCCTCCCTATTAGATTAGCCTACTGTGCCTCTGTAAAGTAGGTCACAGAAGGTACCCTTTTAAGATTAGTTTACTGTGCCTCTGTAGGCAGGGTTGCAACAGCTTATTTGCAAATGTGACAATGTCCAGCAAAGTAAGGATTATGCTGATACACCCTTGGGGTTCACAGCCTTAAACACACTCTCTGTAGGCACTCTTTGCAGTGACGATATGGATGTCTGTGCATGCACAGAAAACTTGTTCAACTTTGCAGTCATTACTTTGGCCTTGCAAGTCTACAGTGCCTGTCAAACAACAAGACAGCAAATGGAATGCTGTGTGAAATGATGTGTAAACAGTTTTGTCTTTCTGGGAACATAAATGTACAGTATGACATACCAGGACAGGTAGGAGGGACAGAAACATGGCCCAAATGTGGCCACTCCTCTGCAGTAGACCTCATATCCGTGTCACACAGATCACCATCATTATGCTGTTGAAGGGCAGGCTGCATGAATTGCTGTGAAACTGTTACCTAATATGAATCACTCCTGCTGTGGAGCTTGCTAGAGCAACCTTGGACACCTATGTCACCTGAAATTGAACATTATATTGTGATGCTCCAGCTGTGCTCCTAATCACCATCAGATCAGTACCCTAGTCAAATCCTATGAGCCTTGGAACTCAAGGCATAATATATGCAAATGTCAAAATGACTGGTCTGGTTGCTAATAAAGGCATCAGCCTGGAAAAGGCTACAACAGACCTACAGAGTCTTGCATCATCTGGGACAAGTGTGTGGATCAACAAACAGGCTATGACTTTCTTTTTATCTTGAGCTTGGCACTTGCATTTTGCTTCTGGTGATAGAAAGAAAAACAGGAGCTTTGTATCCCAGCAGAGTGAGGCCATGGTGAGAACAGCAGTAGTAGTAGCCAGGCAGCAGCAATTCAGGCAACTCCCCTCTTTTCAGCATTCTTCACAATGTAATTAATTGTTTTCAGTAAGCACTGGTTGATTAGCGTCTAACGTCAGAAAAAACTCCCTAAATACTCCATCCTTTACTTTACAGGGTATATGTATTAGTTTCCCCTCCAGTGTTTGGCAGTGTTCTGTACAGACCCAGGCACATTGGTTACATTTTTCTTGGAAACCATGATGGAAATAACTCTAATACTGAGTTGCACACAGGACAAGCAGCATGCAGTGACAAGCACTGTCCCCATAGTTGTGGAACAGATACTTATGACATTGCGTGATATCTTCAATACAACTGTTTAATCAATAAAAAAGGATCTGTTTCCATGGATATGAAGTTTCCCACTGTGACTTTTACCACCTTGGTCCATATGGGCATCCTGAGGCAATGTAGAAATTACCTCATGTTTACTGACAACCACTTCATTCTCAAACAAACTGATATGGTATGTAAGAGATGTATATACACAATGTCACTGGAGGCAAAGCTCTCACATAAAAGCACTCCTAATGTCAATAAGGTAGTCAGTGGTACACATGCTGTATCCATCACACAAAATTCAAAACAGACATGAGCAGAGGCACTGACACGTAACCTTCATAAATTACAAAGACCTCATAGAGAAAATCCAGCTAACAAATACCCTCAGCAGCCGCATATGCACTCTGTAAAAACAACACACATATCAACCCATAGAGCAGCATCTCATGGATGACCAACCAATAAGCCCATAAGGCAAGCTGACACACAATCCAACATTCTAGTCATTGCAGACTTCATTGTGAGACACACTGATGTCCCTCTCACCAAGCTGAATAAGGAGAATTGCATGGCCACTTGCTTATCAGGGGCTGTGATCTGTCACATTATGCATACAATAATGTCATGGGACCACAAGTAACACAAACTCAACATGTCAGACATACAAGTATATTAACTTCCTTGAATACATGCTCTCTTGCAAATAAGTCAGTACATATGACAATGAGCAGGTTGCCACCATGCACACCTCACCTTTCACTTCACCCAAACCCACATCACACATACCTACATATGTGGAGGTCCTCACCAGAAACATACATAAACACCATAGACCTCCCAAACACAAACATAAGCATGCTACACATAATATGTTCACAGCAGAACACAGCATACGTGATAGTTCTCGCTGCAGTCTCTCAGCTGTTAACCCTTAAGGCAAAAGAGTAAAACAAACATATTAGTCATATGGGATTTCATTGTGAGACACACAGATATCCCTCTCACCAGGCTGGATAAGGAGGGTGTCACAGTCAGCTGTGTGTCAGGTGACATGATCCACCATATCACATATGCACTGAAGTATCCCAAAACAGGTAATGTTGTGACTGTCATATTCCATGTTGGTGTGAATGACTTGAGATGTACCTACTTGGACTATATGTAGAGAGACATGACTGAACTGTCAGACTGTGTGTCTCAGGTAGGTATGCCCCTAGCCTTAAGATGCATTTTACCTTCATCTAGGATGATGCCGCAATACAAATGGAAACTGGTTGGCCTCAATAATTACCTCAGCTTCTGGTGTCATTCAAAAATGATACACTATCTGTCAGCCTGGGATGACATGATCAGCACACCCCAGTGCTTTACCAGACATGGTCTTCATCTGTCACCCCTGGGGTTTCAGCTACTGATCAAGGCTCTTGCCACCCCTATAATGACTTTTTTAGGCAGTGCCTCAAGGACAAAATACCAGACATGAAAACTACACACTACAACAACCTAAAGTTTATGCTGCTAAATGCAAGGTGTCTTAATATGAAACTACACTCATTGGAAGCAGTCCTTACCTTGGAAGACTTACACATTTGTGCAGTCATGGTGACCTGTTTCACAGCTGTGGTAAGCACCCCTATTGTCCTACACCTCCTTCCACACGTTCCGACCACAAAATGAAGGTGTGAAAATTTAAGGAGGAGGGGTTTCCAAAGTCATTACAAATAAATACACATCCAGATTGGTTACACAGTAGGATTCCCTGAGGATACTTCAGGTGTAATTAACTGTTGGTAGGATACCTATTCAAGTCATTTCCAGCTACAGGACCCCCTATGTGAATCAGGACAACTACTCTGCCTGTTTGGATCTACTTGAGTCTATCAACATACATCCAAACACCCTGGATTTGGTTGACTTTAAATACCCATCCATTGACTGGGTAAATTACTTGTGGTGTGACTCACTTGCCCAAAGGTTCCTAGACTTTGTTAACTCCAATGCAATGGACCTGCTGGTTGACACCCCCAGAAGGGGTGCCAACATCTTGGATATGGTGCTTACTGATATGGGGTGCCGCTCTAGCACCTCCACTATGAGATCTACCCTAGTGAGATCTGACCACAAGTCAGCCACATGTGAACTAAGTATCACATGACCCCCAACCACCTAATAAACTGAAACACTTCTCCTGGATATGGTGCTTACCAATATGGGGTGTCATTCTAGCACCCCCCACTATGAGGTCTTTCCTAGTGAGATCTGACCACAAGTCAGGCACATGTGAACTAAGTATCACATGTTCCCCCAACCATCTAATAAACTGAAACACTTCTCCAAATCACATAATTACCTCGTATGGAATGGTATAAATAGCTGCACTGCACCCCCCCAGATGGAACTGGCAACTATGGCCAGAGCTACACCAATGTGTCATAAAAACACCTTTTAACTGCATTGTCTTGGCCATACTTGATAGAACCAAAACAAGCTCCGCAAAGAAGAGAAAACCTGCCTGGTGGACAACTGCCATTTGCAGGCTTTACAATAAGAGGAAAAAAATAGCTGTCTAAGAGGGAGTGAGTCCTAAACTGGAAACACTCCCTACTCAGCTTAAACAAGCCAATACGGGTTCTTGTGAAGTACTCACAAGCAAACTATGAATTCATATTAGCTTCCTCCACAAAGGACAACCAAAAGGTGTTATTATGTTACATCTGTCACCTAAAAGGACAAGGCCAAACCTGTGCTGAACTGATAGTTAATTATAGCACACGCCAAATCTGTGCTGAACTGCTAGTTAATTATAGCACATATACTGAGCCTGTAGACATAGCTCATCTGTCAGCTGACCCCACCACATGTACCCCATGACATATATGCCACTTGTCCCCTACCTTGTATCTCTAAAGAGCATGTCATAAATGTCCACTCTAAGGCCAAACACACAGCATCTATGGGACCTGATAATATGCCTGGCTGCATCCTACATGGCCTCCAACAGGAATTAGCAACACCATTGGGTACTCTTTTCAAACATAGTCTAAGCACTGGCTTTGTCACAGATGAATGGAAAACAGCCACCATTATTCTCTTGCACAAAGGTGGTGCTTCCACTGACCCCCAGGAAATATAGAGCTATTAGCATGACTAGCCTTATCTACAAAGCCATGGAGTGAATCATCATGGACCTTATCAACAACGATATAGGTAAGCTCCAAACAGCTGCCCAAAGTTAGATTTGATTTGTCAAAGAGAAATAATTACTGTAAAACATTGTGGACTTTTTGAGACAGTCACTAAGAACCTGGACAAGAAGAAATTTGTACATACCACCAAGGTGTTTGACATTATTCCCATTCATGCATGATTGACAAAGTCACCCAGCTAGGTATCAACCCTTATATCATTAGATGGGTCACTAACTGGCTTACTGATAGAACCCATAGAGTGAAAAGTATGGTATCCTGTCCTGCCTTATATAAGTGGTACATTTTTGGTTATTTCTGCTTATTATCTGAACTTTGCTTCGGCTAAGATCTGCCTGAAATCAACTGGATGTATAAGTGAATTTAAGTACACTTTTATCTGTTCTTTTTCATATAGTTCTGCATTTACGTTATTTATTTGTGTTTCTCACTGAATATTAACTCAACTGAAAGTAGTGGCTGTGTCTCTACAGTTAGTTCCCCACTCACCTTCCCTGTTCTTGTTGTGGTGTTAATGTTGGTGGCTTTGAAACTGCCCACCCCTCTTGTAAATTTGTATTTGGATACTCTTTCTGGGCCCATCTCATTTGCTCACTCAACTGAGTGCAGTGAGATCATATGATTTCAGGCACTCCTACTGTGTACAAAGAGAGCATTTGTGAAGGACAACCCCTGTAGCCTCTTAATCCTGCTCTGTTCCTTCCCTAAAAAAATAAATAAATAAATAAAGTATATACATATTTTATTCAGCTGCTTTTACTGTAACTGTCTTAGTTGCTGTTCTGCATGCTATCTGTTCAGTTGCTCTTACTCTGCACTTATTACTGCTTGTTAGTAGCCTTATAATTTACTGCCTTCTGCACTTGTTTTTAGTCATTTGTTAATTTAATTGCATTTATTTAAACTGTATTTGTAGTAATATTGCTACATACTCAAGAGTGCTAGCCTGCACTGCAATTTGAATTGTATTTACTGCTGTTTTAGCTGCTTTTCTGTAAAAAAAAAAATTCTAAGCTTGTTTTCTGCCTTTCCTGTAACTAGTCAAGTTGAGATACAGACTTGCTGTATTCAGGATTCTTGGTAAGCTTCTGAGACCCCCAAGCCTTTCTGTGTTGGAGGGAAGCCTTCTAGCTTATTAGTGGGAGTGGTAAGCACTAGGTAGCCTATCTACTATGAGAAGAGTGGGTTTTGGCCCATAAATTGTAGTTCATTGGCCATTTGGGCAGTTTTTCCATCTCTTTCTACTTTCTGGTTTAAAAGCCAGTGCTTGCGTTTGGTCCCCGCCTTTCCTGTAACTAGTGTAGCCCAGGTACAGATTTGCTGTATCAGGACTGTTGGTAAGCTTCTGAGCCCCCCAAGCCCTTCTGTGTTGGAAAGAAGCCTTCTAGCTTATCAGTGGGAGTGGTAAGCACTATAGGTAACCTATCTACCCCAGGAGGAGTGGTTTCTGGCCCAGAAATTATAGTTTATTGGCTGTTTGGGAAGCTTTTCCATCTCTTTCAACCTTCTGATTTATAAGCCTGTGTTTGTGCTTGTTTCCTGCCTTTCCTGTTACTAGTCTAGTCCAGGTACAGATTTGCTGTATCCAGGACTCTTTGTAAGCTTCTGAGCCCCCAAGCCTTGTGTGTTGGAGGGAAGCCTTCTAGCTTATCAGTGGGAGTGCTAAGCATTAGGTAGCCTATCTACCACAAGAGGAGTGGTCCCTGGCCCAGAAATTGTAGCTATTGGCTGTTTGAGCAGTTTTTTTCCATCTCTTTCAACTTTCTGGTTTGAAAGCCGCACTTGCGCCTGTTTCCCACCTTTCCTGTAACTAGCCTAGTCCAGACACAGAGTTGCTGTATCCAGGACTGTTGGTAAGCTTCTGAGTCCCACAAGCCTTTCTGTGTTGGAAGAAAGCCTTCTAGCTTATCAGTGGGAGTGGTAAGTACTAGGTAGCCTGTCTTCCACAAGAGGAGGGGTTCTTGACCCAGAAATTGTAATTTATTGACCATTTGGACAGTTTGTCCATCTCTTTCAACTTTCTGGTTTAAAAGACCACATCTGCGCTTGTTTCCCATCTTTCCTGTAACTAACCTACTGGGAAGCACTAGAAAGCCTTAAACTGATACAAGCCTTCTAGCTTAGAAAAGAGACTTTGGAGTGATTAAGTATTAGTTTTCTGTACTTTCTTGCTGTACTTAACTGTTTTCCACCTAAACGCTGATTCTCCAGCGTTTATTGTGATTCAAAAGCTTGTTTTTTTCACATATTGTGCACTTTTAAAAAGTTGTTTTTGTTTAAATAATTTAACTGTTGTAGGCTACACATTAAAGTACAAAAGCCTTTTCTGATCGTTTATAGTCATTTAAAGCTGCTTTAAGTGCATTTTTACTGTTTTTGCCTTATCATTTCAAAAAAACAAAACAAAAAAAATCCTTGTTTCCCACCTTTCTAAGATAGTACAGACCAGTTTTCAGGCTAGTGCTGAATTCAGGGCTGTGTTACAAGTTTCTGAGTTGCTCATACCTTACTTGGATACAAGGAAGTTTCTCTGTTCACCTGTGAGAAGCCTATCTGTCCCTGGAGGAATAGTTCCAGCCCAGAAGTTAGTAGTTTATTGGCCATTTTGGGCTAATTTCTACCTCTTTAATTTCCTTGCTAAAAAAACGCATTTGCATGGTTTTGTGTGCCGGGCAGTGCCTGTTAGTTAGGGTTAAATTATTCCCGGCTCCACTAAGTCTCCTCTTCAGTTTTTCCCTTGAAACTAGTCTAACTCTCAACCTAAGCACTCAAAAAGCATCCTACAGCCCAGCACTTGCTCAGACCTAATAGCAAGCATGAATATACCCTGACACTTGATTGCCCAGCAGGGCAAGGCTCTTTATTCACCCCTCACTGACCAAGCAACTAAGCAGCTCACCCTACTATTCAGGCATGACCAAAGGACAATTTCAGGTGTACTCTCCAGTCCAGCTGGCGAATCTGGGTATTCTGAGGCAATGTTGCAACTGCCTCATGTACACAGACAACCCTCTCCTCCTGCCACAAAACATTAACATATGCGAGAGATGCAATTATACAGACAAACTGGGGGCTAAGGTGTCTCCTCCCAAGACTGGAACAGACAGTCAAGAGGAGAAGGTTAACACTTGCACCACACCTCCAGCCACACATAGATGTACTAAACCAGCATTGGCAAAAAATACACATAAATACACAAAATTATACTTGGAGGCTCTAAATAAAAACCTGCAAAAGCATCAGAGACCTCCAAAGCAGACACCCAAACAACCTGCACCTCCCGTCAAAAAACAGACAACACATAAAACACAAAATCAGTGTGCTGCATAATCACAGCTCTTAAGGTGAAATAACATACCTAACACACTAGTAATAGGTGACTTTATAGTCAGGCACACTGACATCCCAATCACTAGGCTGGACAAGCAGAAGGTTATTGTTAGCTGCCTGTCGGGAGCCAGAATCCGCCACATAACACAAGCACTCAGGTCACTCCAGAACAAGTGCAAATATGACTCTGTCATTGTTCATGTTGGTGTGAATGACCGGAGATGTACCACCCTGGACTACATGAAAAGAGACATGGAAGAGCTCTCTGATCATGTAGCCCAGGCTGATGTGACCCTGACCACCAGTAGCATCCTGCCCTCACCAAGAATGATACCTCAGTATAAAGAAAAAAATTATCAATTTCAACAATTGGCTAAGCTTCTGGTGTCATTCAAAGGGGATCCAATGTCTGTCAGCCTGGGACGACATGCTCGACAAGCCATGTTGTTTCACAAGAGACGGCTTGCACCTGTCACCCCTAGGCTTTTGAATACTGGCCAAGGCTCTTGCTGCCCCCATAGTGCCTTTTTTAGGCAAGGCGCAAAAGTCAAACCCACCTCTGTAAACTGCACAATTAACAAAAAACTGAGGGTTATGCCAGGAGTTTAAATCTCAAAATGCACACACTCAAAGCACTCCTCAGTATGGAGAACGTCGACATCTGTGCAGTAACTGAAACCTGGTTCAAGGCTCCAGATAGCACCCCAGCACTACCGGGCCACAACTTGTACCACACATTTCGGCCACAGAACACGGACCGAAACACAAAAGGAGGGGGTGCATCCATTTTCATCAATGATTCCTACACCTCCAGGTTAGTGGCACAGCATGATACCTCTGAGATCATCCACGTGCAACTAACATTGGGCAAATCTGCAATGCAAATTGTGGCCTGCTACAGATCACCCTCCATGACCCAAGACCACCATTCCACATTTCTGGAGACACTGGAAAACATGAAGGTCCTACCAAAGACCCTGATATTGGACAATTTCAATTACCCTACCATTAACTGGAAAAACTACTTGAGTACAAACTCCCAGGCCCAGCGCTTCATGGAATTCATCAACATAAACGCCCTGGATCAGCTGGTAAACTCCCCTACCAGAGGTGAAAACATATTGGACCTTGTCATCACAAACATGGGCAACAGGTGTTCCACACTGGGGGTCAACCCGTCACTGGTTAGATCAGACCATAAACTAATCACTCTGGATGTCCACATCCCACCACCACCCCCAACTAAGGAAACCACAGTAAAAAAATTTTCTAAAGCAAACTTCACCTTACTTAAAACAGAGGCGGTAAGTTTAACAGCCCCCCTCCCCACGCTAAAGGATAATGCTGACCAAGATGCAGAAACCTTTACAAATGCACTCTGTGAGCACCTACAAGGATGCATGGATCGTGCCATCCCTAGCAAAACCAAGACTCACTCCTCTAAGAGAAGGAAACCAGTCTGGTGCACCCCTGCCATAACCAGGCTATACAATAGAAGGAGGAAACTAGTTCAGAAAAGAAGCAAATCCCAAGAAGGAAAGACATCCCTGATCAGTATCAGTAAGAAACTAAGGTCTCTCATAAAATCATCCAAGGCTAACTTCAAAAGAAAAATAGCCAAGGATTCAAAAGATAACCACAAAGCCTTCTTTTAGCTATGTTAAGAATCTAAGTGGCAACTGACAGATATGCACTGAACTAGTGTAAAAATAACACAAAATATACTGAACCTACTGATATTGTCAACATCCTGGCAGATAGATTCAGTGCAAACTTCACCCCCCTCTCACCTCCAAAAGGACCCACAACAATACCGTAAAAGTGTAGTATCCCGTAAGTCACAGACACACAGGTGAAAATAGCCCTTTCAAAAGCCAAAAACACAGTGTCAATGAAGCCACATGGTGTCCCAGGCTGCTTCTTGCATGAACTTCAGAACAAACTAACCCCCCAACCTAAACACGCTGTTCATCCTCAGCCTCTCCACAGACTACGTGCCCATAGAATGGTGCACAGCAATGGTTATTCCACTCCACAAAGGAGGGGCCACAACTGACCCTGGTAACTATCACCCCATAAGCCTGACTAGCCTGGTCTGCAAGGCTATAGAGCGCATCATCATGGAAGTCATTAACAAAGACATTGGGAACCTCCAAACACTTGACCAGACCCAGTTTGGCTTTGTTAAGGGCAGATCATGCCTACTAAACCTGTCTGACTTCTTCGAGACAGTCACCAAGGCCATAGATGAGGAAAAGGTTGTTCACACAGCCTACCTTGACATCACCAAGGCTTTCAACACCATTCCCCACTCGGGTATTACAGAAAAACTCACCAGCCTGAACATAAACCCCTATGTCACGAGATGGGTTGCCAACTGGGCTTACAGACAGAACTCACATGGTAAGAATAGCAGGCTCCAGATCCGACTCTAAACCAGTCACAAGTGGTGTCCCGCAAAGCTCGGTCCTGGGACCCCTACTGTTTGGCATATACTTATCAGAAGTACAGGCAAACACAGGAGGACTATGGCTAACCAAGTTTGCTGATGACTGTAAACTGGGAGCCATAATTGACTCTCCAGCTGACATGGACATCCTCCAAAAGGGCCTTACTGAGATGAACACCAGTGTCAAAGTCATGGCCTCAAGCTAAATGCCAAAAAATGTATAGTCATCCCATTTGGGAAAAACAAAACACCCACAAATTACCACATAGGTGGCAGCCCCCTTAATACAGAAGAGGTAATAAGAGATCTGGGGACCCAGGTAGATAACAATCTCTCCTTTGACAATCATATTGCCAAAGTAGTTAGGAAATCCTTCTATGTGGCCCATCTAATTACTAAAGGGTTCACATCTAGAAATAAAGAGGTTATAGTGCCCCTCTACATGTCACTCATCAGACCCATCATAGAGTACAATGCCCCATTTGGGATGTACCTCACAAGAAACTTCCAACAGCTGGAGAGACCACAAAAGTACCTCACCAAGAGGATTACTGGCCTCAAACATATGTCCTATGCAGCCTGACTGAAAAAACTCCGGCTGTACTCAGTGGCATATCGCTTACTCAGAGGTGATCTCTGCCTGACTTACAAAGCCATGTCGAACTCAGAATTGATGGACATGCTCTTCTCTAAAGAAATCCAAGTCACTGCAAGCCACGCGCTCTAGTGAGCTAAACCTCACCACAACAATAAATAGAACATGCTGGAGGGATAGATTCCTGTCACAGAGACTCCCCATGCTTTGGAACAAAATTCCAAATTACATTAGGCAGAGCCCCTCACTAACACTCTTCAAGAGAAACCTTGACGAGTGGATGGGTAACATAAAATACACCCCTGGGATCACTTCATTGGCTCTGCTTGACAGAGGATCAGTTAATTAATCAATGGGGTGGCGAAAGCCGACACACTCTGGCTAGGATTATAAATACCCTTGGACAGATAGCCTAGTACCTACCTATGAGGCTATGAACCTGTAAAATAGTACAATCTACCTCCAACAGCACACCTGTAACCAGTGTTGTTCCACAGAGATCTGTCCTGGCACCTCTACTTTTGGAATCTAGCTCTCCAAAGTACAAGCTAAAATTAAAGGTCTGTGGCTGACAAATGTTGCTGATGACTGCAAATTGGGAGTGGTAATAGAAGCTCCAGATGATGACAACATGAGGCAATTGCTGCATTGCCCCAGTATGCCCAGATTCATCAGGTAGACAGGAGAAATCACCAGAAGCTGACCCTTGGACATGCCTGGTTTGGTGCTTTTTTTTGTAAAGTACAAGAGCTGTTTTCCCTTACCTTAGCAAGGTACTTTGCATTTGTAGGCTGTTTTGTACCTACAATTAATTTCTCCTTATTAACAAGGAGAGTTGAGGGCTTGTATCAGCTTAAGACTCCCTAGTGCTTTCTAACAGGGTTTAAAGCAAGTGCTAGTGACAGGGATGCTTAAAGGTAAGATGAAAAAAATGGTTTATCCTACACACAGCAGTGTGCACTAGAGGAGTTAGATGTGAAAGTAGGTAACTTAAGTTTTACCTGTCTAAAAAGTTAAGTTTTAGTGGAGAGTAAATATTTTTAAAACAGCAAGATAGATTGAAAGAAGGTGGTCACTTTTGTATTCTGGTACTATGGAATACAGTAGGATGGCCAATAAATTTAAATAGTTAAAGGGGAGTGATTTCACAAAATGATAATTTTGTGCTTACTCACACAAGCCAGTAAAAACAGAGTGGAAATGAGATATATGGTCAAATTAACATAAGGGGAAGACAACTAGAAAGACAGTGGTATTTAAGAACACTACAGTAACTGGGTGGGGAAAAAATGTTGCCTGACGCACAAGAGACAGAGCTGTGGTGTCTTTTCAAGTTGTAATATGCAGTTAAAAGCAGAATACAAGTAAAACACAAGGTAAATAAAACAAATCACAGTATTCAAAATAGAAAAAGGCAATAAAGTAATACAACAAATAAAAAGCAAATTAACCTTTTCCGTCACAGCAAAGTGTAGCAGAGTCTGGGTAAGCCTTTCTAGTAAAGCAGACAACCCTCTCCTCCTACCACCCAACACTACAACTTGCGAGAGATGCACTTACATAGCCAGACTGGAAGCAAAGCTCTCTCATCCCAAGATTGTGCTAGGCAGTCAAGAGGAGAAGGTTAACACCCTCACTACACCTCAAGCAACACATAACCCTTCTAAACTCACACCACCAACACCCACACATAGCAACACTAAAGTCACATATGTGGAGGCCCTTAACAGTAACCTGCCCAAGCAACAAGGACCTTTGAAGCTGAAATGCAAACAAACACCAATCACAACCAAAGTGTCACATAGCTCACAACACCAGTGTGCCACATAACAACAGCCCCTAAGGCAAGACAACGTGCCCAACACTTTAGTCATAGATGACTCTATAGTCAGGCACACTGATGTCCCACTCATCAGGCTGAACAAGGAGAAAATTACAGTCAGCTGCCTGTCGAGTGCCAGGATCTGCCACATGACGCATGCAGTCAAGTCACTCCACAACAAGTACAGATATGACTCTGTCATTGTCCATGTTGGAGTGAATGACTTGAGGTGTACCTCCCTGGACTACATGAAAAGAGACATGGAAGAGCTCTCAGATCATGTGGCCCAGACAGTTATGACCCTAGCCCTGAGTAGCATCCTGCCTTCACCCAGAATGATACCACAGTATAAGGACAGAATTATTGACTTCAACAATTGGCTAAGCTTCTGGTGTCATTCAAAAGGGATCCAGTATCTCTCTACCTAGGACAACATGATCGACAGACCACAATGCTTTGCCAGAGATGGTCTGCATCTGTCACTCCTGGGATTCAGGTTACTGGCTAAGGCTCTTGCCACCCCTATAGTGCCTTTATTAGGCAAAGCTCAAAGGACAAAACCACCACCATAACAGGTATAAGCATGCAAAATCTGAAGGTAATGCTACTCAATGCTAGAAATCTAAACCTCAAAATGCACTCTCTTGAAGCACTCCTAAAAATGGAGAACATTGATATATGTGCAGTAACTGAGACCTGGCTCAAGGCTGCAGAGAGCACCCCTGCAATACCAGGCTACAAATCTTACCACACTTTTTGGCCACCAAACCAGGACTGAAACACACATTCACCAGGGATATTTACAACACCAGGCTAGTTGCCCAACACAATGCGTCTGAAATTCTCCAGGTGCAACTAACACTAGGTAAGACTGCAATCCAATTTGTAGTTTGCTACAGATCCCCCACCATGACCCAAGATTCTCACTTCACCTTTCTAAACCACTGGAAAATATTAAGATACAACCAAACACCCTAATACTGGGTGATGTCAACTACCCTGCCATTAACTGGGAAAATGACTCATGTACCAACACCTTTGCCCAGTGGTTCTTGGAATTCATAAATTCCAATACCCTGGCTCAACTAATCCTTAGTCCCACCAGGGGCTCCAATATCCTAAACCTGGTCATTACCAACATGAGAAATTGATGCTCCACACCTATGGTCACCCCTTGTTGGTCAGGTCTGACCATAAGCTAATCACCCTTGACATCCACATCCCACTCCCCCCCCAGTAAGGAAACCTCCGTAAAAAAAATCTCCAAAGCCAACTTCATGCTGCTTATGTCAGAAGTGACAAACTTCTTGACACCCATGCAGATGGGAACTTAAAGTTTGACTGCTGAATCCTACACTAAGGCACTGTACGAACACATCAACTTGTGCATGAATCGTGCCATCCCCAATAGAACCAAGAAGCTCTCCTCCAAAAAAAGGAAGCTAATTTGGTGGTCCCTTGCCATAAACAAACTTTACAACAAAAGGAAGAAAGTGTTGCAGAAAAGAGGAAAATCCTAGGATGCAAAAAACTCCCTTACCAGCCACAGTAAGCAGCTGCAATCCCTCATAAAATCCTCCAAAGCTATTTACGAAAATAAAATTGCCAAAGATTCCAAAGACAACCACAAAGTATTCTATAGCTATGGCAAGAATCTAAATTGCAATGCTCATATCTGCTCTGAGCTACAACAGAATGGCATTAAATACACTGATCCCAAGTATATTGCCAATATCCTGGCAGATCGATTCAGTGCAAACTTCACCCCCCTCTCACCTCCTAAAGGGCCCATCTCAATACCAAAAGATTGCCAAATTCTGGTAATAACAGCCACACAGGTATAAAATGCACTCTCCAAAGCTGAGAATATAGCATCCATGGAACTAGATGACATCCCAGGCTGTGTAGTACATGAACGACAAAATGAATTGGCACCTCACCTAAGTGTCATGTTTAATCATAGCCTCACATCTGGCTTCATGCCCACTGCGTGGTGCACAGCTACAGTTATCCCACTCCACAAGGGGGGATCCACCTTTGATCCCGGGTAACACCACCCCATCAGTCTGACAAGCTGATCTGTAAGGCCATGGAATGTATTATCATGGAACTTATAAACAAAGACATTGGCAACTTTCACACACTGAACCTAATGCAGTTTGGGTTCGTGAAGGGCCGATCTTGTCTCCTGAACCTGATTGACTTCTTCAAATCAGTCTCCAGAGCTGTAGACAAGGGTAAGGTGGTCCACACAGCCTATATGGACCTCGCCAAGGCCTTCAACACCATCCCCCACTCTAGAATCATAGATAAACGTACTAAGCTGGGCATTAATCCCTACATCACTCGATGGTTTGCCAACTGGCTTACTGACAGAACCCACACTGTAAAAGTAGCCGACTCCAAATCCAGCTCCAGACAAGTGACAAGTGGAGTACCTCAGGGTTCAGTCCTGGGACCGCTCTTGTTTGGCATCTACTTCTCTGAAGTACAGGCCAACACTAAGGGACTCTGGTTAACAAAGTTCGCAGATGACTGCAAACTGTGAGCCATTACTGAATCCCCAAATGATGTGGATATTCTACAAAAGGGCCTTACAGAAACAGATGCTTGGTGCCAGACCCATGGGCTCAAGCTCAATGCCAAGAAATGTACAGTTATCCCCTTTGGGAAAAAAACATGTACCCGTGAATTGCCACATAGGTGGCAGTACACTAAACACCAAAAGTGTGATAAGAGGCTTAGGGACACAGGTGGACAGTGGTCTCACCTTCGATAATCATATCACCACAACAGTCAGAAAATCCTTCTATGTGGCACACTTCATCACTAAGGGCTTTTCATCCAGAAAAAAGGAAATCATTGTCCCACTGTACTCATCCCTCATTAGAACCATTATAGAATACAACACCCCATTTGGTATGTACCTCTCAAGACATCTGCAACAACTGAAAGGGCCCCAGAAATACCTCACTAAAAGAATCACAGGTCTAAAGAAGATGCCCTATGCTGACTGTCAAAAAAAACTCCAACAATACTCTGTCACATATCGTCTACTCAGAGGCAATCTCTGATTAACATACAAGGCCATGTCAAACCAAGAGCTGTTGGATATGCTACACTTAAAGAAATCCTAATCAGTCAGAGATACATGCTCCAGGGATCTAAACCTTGTCATCACAATGAACAAATCATGCTGGATGGATAGTTTCCTGACCCAGAGACACCCCAGACTCTGGAATAGACTGCCCATACATGTCAAGCAGAGTGCCTCTTTAGCCCTCTTCAAAAGGAACCTTGATGATTGGATGGGTGATAGGAAATTCACCCCTGGGATCAAGTCAGTCACCTTGCTAGACAGCGGTCCAGGGAAGTAAATATTGTGGGAAGAAATAGCCAGGGAATTGTTATGGCTAGGCTTGTATAGGCCCTAGGGCCGATAGCCTAGTACAAGCCTATGAACCTATGAACCTATGAACATCCTATAAGAGGGTCGTACACACACAAATGATTGATGCCAAACCCATGGCCTTAATCTCAATGCAACAAAACTGTATTAACATCCATCTCAGTAAGTGCAATGTTCCTGCTAACTCACATATCAATAAAAAACTCTACGTATGCACTCATCACCATGTCCCCCACAGTGGTAAAAATGGCATTCTATATTGCTCATATCATAAGTAAGGCCTTTGTACCCAGAAGAGTAAAAGTAGTTATACCCTCTCTGTACTCTTCCCTCATGAGGCCAGTAATGGAATACAATGTTGCTTTGGGTATGAACCTTTGCATGCACCTTTGCAAGCACCCACAGCAAGTGGAGAGACCACAAAGGTTCCTCACAAGGATAATTTAGCATTTGTCTTATGTGGATTGTCTGAAATCATTGTCACTTTATTCTGTTTCATGCAGACTACTCAGAGGAGATCTATACTTTGCACATAAGGCAATCTGTGGCCAGGCTTTACTGGAACTGTTGCTTATCTGCAAATCAAATGGGTTACTCGCTCTATACACCTTAACCTGGTATGTGACAGTAATACAACATGCTAGGGGGTCAGATTTGACTCCCAGAGGTTACCACACCTTTAGAACTGACTCCAACTTCATGTCAAACAGAGCACCACATTGGTCCTCTTCAAACACAGTCTGGACGATTGGATGTATAACTTAATTCATGCAAGGGGTTCCAATTTTGTCCTTCTTGAACAGGGGCAATTGTTGCTGATCATGGAAATAAGGGTACAACTTTGCAAGGCTTGTAAGAGCCCTAGGGTAATTAGCCTACTAAGTTTCTATGATCTCATGATATGACCCGGTCATAGTTGATGTGAGAGTACATGAACTGTGACATACCTCCCTAGACTATACTTACAGATACTGTTTGAGCTCTCAGAAGATTTCTATGCATTCAATGACACATGACTTAAAGCCACGGAGAGCACAACAACAGTGCAAGGTTATTATGCCTTTCACACAGTTAGACCAGCTACGTCACAGGCAGGGACTAAAGATGGAGGTGTCTCTATGTACATCAAAACTAAAGATACCTCAAGGCTGGTCAAACAGGAAAATGCACTTGAGCTGTGTCTGGTTCAAATCACAATAGGTGAAATCTAATATTACAATATTACATCCATGCAAGTTGTAGGCCCCCTCTATAGCCCAAGAAATCCATATCATGTATTTAAACTTATTGGAAACTCTAGCCATCCCACACAATTCCATATACATGGGTGACTTGCAGTATCCCACTATTAACTGAGAATCTTATATGACACTGAACATATAGGCAGATAGATTCCTGGATTTTGTAAACAGTAACTCCCTGGAACAGATAGCCAGCACTCTAACCAGGGAGAAACCATACTGGGTGTAGGCCTCAGCAATATGGCAGAGTCATCCACATACTGTACTGTAATGTCTTTCCTGGTAAGTCCAAACACAAATGGTCTCCTTTGAGGTAGAAATAAATCATGGACCCCCATCTACGTATGGAATATTCAGGAACTACTATAAGGCTGACCTCCAGCTATTAGGTGATACACTGTTGAAATCTCAAGCCCCATAAACACTGAGAACACTGCAATCTATACAGACATGTTCACAAAAACCCTATATGAGCATGTTACTAGCTGCATAGAGACAGCCGTACCCACCAGGGGAAAGTACAGACCTAACTCAAAATCAAGCCACCCTGTTGGAATCACAGAGTAGATAGGCTGTATAACAGAAGGAAGAAACTCATGGCAAAACATAGGGGTGCAGTACACAGCAGGATAACAGCACTCTCAAAGTAAACAAATAAATCAGAGGACAAGTGAAGTCTACCACAGCCAGATTTGATATAAGTTCAGGGTCCAAGGCCAAAGACAACCACAAAGCATACTTTAGCTATGTCTGCAACTGTAAAAGTAAAACAGAATTGTGTGCATATCTCATTGTAATTGGAACCACCTATAATGAGGCAGATGATACAGCATACCTCTTGGCTCATAAATTGGGCCACAATATTACCCCTCTTTCCTCCTTAAACTTCCGTCTGGAAATTCCATCAAGTTTAAGTACCCCTACTATCACTTGGGATCAGGTCCTTAATGGTCTCTCTAAGACCAAGTACACCTCATCAGTGGGCCCAGACAATATCCCAGCATGCCTTCTCTATAGCATGAAATATGACCTTTCAGGGCCTCTGGAATTAGTATTTCACTGTAGCCACCAAACAGGCTTTGTGCTTTATGAATGGAGAACAGCAACAGTCATCCCTCTGCAGAAAGGTGAGCCATCTATAGACCCTGGGGACTACAGGTCCAGAAGTCTCAGTAGTATGATATGTAAAGCTATGAAAAAATTATCCTGGAAATGATCAAGAGATGTAGTACACCTACAGACACTGGATCAAACTCAGTTTTGTTTAATCAAGGGAAGATCATGCCTACCCTACTTGGTGGACCTATTTGAGAAGGTAACCAAAGCAATGGATGAGGGAAAAATGATTCACTCCACCTACCATGGCCTGACAAGGTATTTGACACTATAACCCTATCAGGCATTGTTGACAAACTCGTGGTTATATAGCAAATAGTATGTTAGCCAGTGGATAGCAAAGTGACTGACAAACAAGATCCAGGAAGCTAGCATTGGGGAGTCCACTTTTACAATGAGGCCAGTCCCCTGTGGACTTCCTCCCAAAACATTCCTCTGACTGCTCCTTTTAGGCATACTTCTCTGCAGTCATGGCCACTGTCAGTGGTCTCTGGCTGACTAAATTTGCTGATGATTGCAAATTAGGAGCAGTCATTGAATCCCACATTGACACAAATGTTATCCAGGAGGGGCTGGCATAGACATACAGTTGTTGTCAGAGCGATGGACTAACACTAAATGCCAAGAAATGCACAATACTATCCTTTGGGAAGTCATGCACCCCTGGTAACTATCGTATTGCAACACACCTCCAACAGTTGACCTAGTAGTCAGGGACTTAGGGACACATAGATAGTGATCTAGCCATTGACTGTCACATGCCTACTGGGGAAATCATTCTATGTTGCACAATCTATAAACAAAGGTATGGTATGTAAATTCAATGAAGCCATTGTTCCACTCTATTCAGCATTCATCAGACCTATCATTGAGTGCAATGCCACCTTTGGTATGTAACTAACCAGGCATATCCAACAACTGTAACATCCACAGAGGTTCCACATTAAACCACTACACGGTGTATGTAACATGCCTTATTCAGACCATGTTAAGGCCTTATCTGTGCATTCTGTCTCCTATATGCTCTGGAGGGGAGATGTATGCCTGCCATACAGGGTGGTATCAGACTCCACTGTGGACCTCTGTGGACCTTCTTCATATCCACAAAACAACTAGCACCAGAATTACCTGTTCTACAGACCTCCACCTTGCCTGTGGTAAAAATAGGACATGCTGGAGAGACAGGTATGTATCCCAGAGACTACATCCTATATGGAACAGGCTCCCCATCCATGTGAAGCAGAGTTCTGCCCTAAAGCAAATCAAGTGCAAGTTATACAATTGGATGAAGGACAGGACAGGCATACCTGGTTTAGCACCAATGTCTCTAATGGATGCTGGGAAACTGTAGATGGTTCACCTCCCACACCCCGGCTTGTACATGTTTCCGAAAACCCTGCTTACACTTATCAACGGTATTAAACCTTGACAGAATTTAGGGATGCATGGTTATGCTTAAAGATGCCATTGTGTCTATTAAACACATATGAACCTATGATCCCATGAATCTATACTGTTTTACCTTTCTGATGACATTTTTCTTCTGTACTGACATTCACTCCAGTGCGCTGATGTTAATGTGTTGATTGTAGATATGTACCCATAAGTGTGTCCTACACAATCCTGAAAGTGAAATGTAAACATTTCCATGAGACACCTGTCATTGTGTGACTACCCAGCCATTACAACAGCATCCATCATAATGTACACACATTATTATGGTATACTCATTATAAATGGCAACGTACAATATCTGTAAATGACCAGTACAAGTAGCATGTCAAAAGCAACAATGGATGAAACAAATTCATATTAATGAAGATAGTCGCTCTGTGCATCAGACATATATCTTTATTTCCCTGCATCCATGAGAAAGATGGTAGGGATGTGGCATAGCTATCAGCAGTTGCACAGAGTGTTGTGTGGTGATGCAGGAGGACTAGGTTGACTCAATAGGTTGGCAAGCATGTATGCGAGTCAGGAAGGGAAGCAGGCAAGATGGACCATGTAAATGTGGCATGTGTATCTGTAGGTTACCTGAATGGGAAAGTGGTGGCTGAGTGTCTGTGTGAACACAGCCAAGCTCTGTGCTAGCCCTACATTTCTGTATGTTGGACAGCTGTGTGCCATGCATGGTAGACCTGACAGTTCATTGTCTCCACCCCAAACATGTGAACTTGCTCTGCCAGGAGTTGCAGTGGCACCTCCATGCCCAAGGTCAGATGCCGTGCTACTGCCGGAGGGTGACTGCTTTCTGCTGGGAACATGCCCTTCATGGGAACACCCAGAACTAAGAGCCCATGTCCTGCCACGTCTTGGTGTGGACAATGCACTGCTCCCTGGAGCACTGGATGTACTGTCCACTATGGGAGCCATGTTGACTCTCAGCAGATATAGTTGCTGACCTATGTCCACGAGGCCAATGCACAACTCCAACCAGATGTTCCTTCACAGACAATGTGCATTCCAAGACAGATAGTGTGTAATCTGTCTCAGAATAACATCTTTCCATTGCATCAGTCAACCTTTCCAGGGTATCAGCAACATTGTGGAGTCAGTCATTGATGGCAGACTGTACTGCATACATAACCCTGCGCATTCATAGGGAGTTCCTTTTTGAACATGCCTGTGCCTCCATGATGGCCCTAAACATATGCCAAGTGACAAGTGATGAGACACCTGCAACAGGTGTTGGAGGTTCAGCAGGCCTCCTGTGAGCACCCCTTTCAATTGGCTTGTGTGGAACCTCACCAACTGTTTGGCTATAGCCAGTGTGAGCAGTCACTACAGACACAGTAGCCACACTTCCCTGTTCAATGTCCCCACCCTCTGACTGTCCAATATCTGTGGTCACAGGGGACTGGGTATGTGTAGGCATACTGAATGAGTACAGTGATAATGAGGGAAGATGAAGGATGTCAACCTGTGTGTCAGATTCAGCCCATGCAATCCTCAGCTGTGCCTCACTTTGGCCACCATGATCATCAGAGTCTGAAGAGACACTGACATCAGGTTGTGAAGGGGACAAAGACCAACTTCCCTGGTCATGTGATAAAAAAGGTTAAAGCATTACATTAATACCTGCACTACTATGCTCTGCAGTACTATGTTGCAATATATGTTAAGCTGTATACACTGATGTCACTATTACAGATGTGTATAACCCCATCCTCATATAGCAGGACACGAGGACATTATTTTCTAACCTAAATCTGTAATTATTTGGAAATAAAGGTTATTTAAACAAGATTCTCATGAGCAAAACATAAATTATGTACACTGTTGACATTCTGCATAACTCTGCACAGTTGTCAGTTATGGCAATCTGTAATGTCCTTACAATACTGTCAAAATCAATCACTGTGGTCACACCTTTATGGCATAGGTATGAGTCTAAATTGTGTACAGTCAGAAAACATCTGTACAGTTGGCAATCATGCAGGCAGTACATCAATCCAGCCGACAGCCCTTTGATGACACTTTAGCGAATATATTGAACTAAATCTACAGCTTTGACAAAAAAGATTTCTGCTTACCAGCAGCAGGAGCACGGCCTCTTCCTATTTCTGAAAGCCTGAAAATATTTGAGGGAGAGGTAATGTAAACAGCACCACATGTTTCAGTTTAACAGGGGTAATACATCCAAATATTTCACATTTACAGTAACTACTATGTTAACAGGTATGTGGGTCACAATCTGTGCATGAGCTTAAAACTGCAGCTAACCCCCCCCATAAAACAGCTGACACCTATGTTAAACTATGTACAGATTGGCACACTGAATATTACAGTATTCCAATACTGATCCAAATAAGCATACCTGGATGCTCCTCTTGAATGGAAACAGTGGCACCCACATCCATAAGATATTGCGTGATGGATGCCTGAAAGCTGTCCTGTGTTACAAGGTTTGCCAGGAATTCTTCTGTGGCTGACAGAGGTTGTTCTGATGCAGGCCCACCACCAGTGACCTGATGATCCCTGGCCATGTTCACTGCACGTCTAAGTGCTGGAGTGAATCATATCTGTGGCACTGTGTCACACCTGCTCATATGTGCGATTCTGGTGACCCACGGCATTAATGTTAGGCACCAGTTCCTCTCACACTCTTGCCTATTTGCCCCCCCCCCCCCGGACAGCAGGACCTGGTAGCGTTGTCACAAGGCTTCAATGATGAGGTTGTTTTCTGCCTCAGTGAAAGGTGCCAGGCATCTTGCATGCATGATATCACCTAAATATAAATAAATGAGAACAAGTGTCAGGATCACATACATGAAAGTACAGTATGTGGAGACACAGCAATAAAGGAAGGCTATTAGTATTCCCCACTTGATTACACATCTCATCTGAAACAGTGTGCCAAGCATACAAAGGTTGTGGATTCAAGTAGGATAGTAGCAATAGTGACCTACTCCTGTTTGTGCCATGACAGATACTCACGTATGATCACACACCCAACACAGGAGTCCATCGTAGTGTGCCCCATAGCAGGACCCCCCATAACATATGTATAAATAACAGTGCCAACCAAATAGCAGCATACTATTACAACTGCTAACAAAGGAAGTATCCAGGAGACCTGTGTACCTAGTTAACACACAGCATTATACGCTTGTTGTACTCTACATCGGCTGTAGGTGTAACACAGCTGGAAATCAATGTCATGTCATCAGTACAGTTTTAAGAAAGGCTTACTGACGCAATTCCCATTCCCTCTAAGTATATTTAAACATATGCATCATGTTGGAAAAAATGGTTGCATACCTGATGGAGCACAATACTCCTCTGTTGAAAGATACAGCTATATGAATACTGTGTCAATGAGTTATCCATACAAACTAGCTCTCATGCACAATGGTTCTCCTAACTCTCATACACAATGGTTCTCCTAGCTAGGAGCCTTTTTAAGATAGTTCTCATTAGCAGGTGATTTCCTCTGAACCAGTCTATGATTCAGGGATGGTACATGCAGCATCCACAGCTGATCTGCAGTATAATCAGCCAATCTCATGCAACTATTCAAGAATATTTAAGGCCTCAATGTAGATTCCATCCCCTTTCACATATTTTGGGGTGGAACTTACTGGGGTAAATATATTACATCAGCACAGAGAGAATGTTTGTAGCAGCTACATTTTACATACAGATGTGTGTGCTACAGACTGAAGCTGATGCTGCTGCTGCAGGCAATAGACATAGTCAGACAAGCTGTAGAATGTGCAGGACAACAGCACTTGAGTAACTGTGGGACCTGTGTCAGCCTTCATGTACAGCCAGAGCTTGACTGAGGGAACCCATCCCACTGGAAATTAAGGTATGTGTTTAAGGTAAGTATGTTAGCCAAGGGTATCATTAACAGAGCAAAGGGCAACATGCTTGGTGTGTCTTAGAACAATGTATGGGGTACATTAACCATTATGTCAACAAGTTGGATAACTGACAAGTAATGTGTTATGTTTTATTTATTTATCATTTATTAACCATGAAAGTCCAACTTGGAATGAGCCAATATGCAGCAAAGTCTGGGGAGAAGCGCTTCAGATGCACATCTTTGTAACATGGGAGGAAACCAGAGCACCCAGAGGAAATCCACACAAATGCAGGGAGGACATGCAGACTCCACACAGAAGGTACCCCAGCTGAGAATTGAACCGGAGAATCTCTTCTTCTGAGGTGAAAATGCTACTGCTGCACCACTGACTGGTAATCATCTGGAACATGTGTGCTGGCAACCCTTACTTTTAGTATGACATCCATATATGTATATTACTTGTGCAGCTGTGCTTGTCTGTATTATCCCTAGCAACTCATTGTGGACTGCAATCTGATATTTCTGGGCCTCATTTGACTTACATACTTCAAAATCCTCTGAGAATTCACACTAATGCATGGCCAGACATTCTATTTCTAGTGTTGTAATAGGCATAGTTTAAATGTGGTCCTATCTGTAGGCCTTTGACTTCCATTATTTAGAAGCAGGCATTCAATATGTACTGATTTGGGTGGATAAATAGATGCTGGGACTGTCATACATATCAGATTTTATACTGGTGATGTACACATTAATGGATTTTAAATACTAGACACAGTTGTATTTGAAGCCAGGACCATGTGGACCAAAGATTAATGTTTTCAAAGTATGTAACAGATTGAGCTACTGAGTCCCTATTATAGCAAGTGCATGCTGTAGATACAATTACACATACATTAGTAACATCACAGATAATATAACTACACAGACTACAATTACATACTTCTAGATATGTTACATTTCACTTGCGAGAACACTGACTGCTTATATTGTATATATGATGCTCCACATATATAGCTCTCAACCTCTTAGCATGGGACATTATGGGCCAAGCGATACATAATGGTGGTACAAAGGCACAATGACAGGGAACATTTTTACATAGTATGCTTAAAAAATAGTAGGAAGGTGTTCTGATTACAGATTTGCCATTAAATTGCATTTCAAGTAATGTCATATATGGTTGACTTCAGACATTCTTTGAAGTATAACAACACTATTAGTAATTTAACAAATGAGGAAAGCAATATTTTGCAGGAATTGTGTACCAACCATGATATAAGATACATGCAGCCTGAAAAGAGGGGTGGGATAGTAGTTATGCAACGGGACGATTATGTACAGATAATGTTTCAAGTTTTGTATAGTGAGACCTATAGTAAAGCTTCTTTAAATGAAGTAAATGTGGCTTATAGGAAAATTGACTACGATTTATCGGACATGTTGACACAAGATCAAATAACAGTCACTGAAGATAATTATATGACCACTGAATTTCCTAAGCTCCCAGTGATTTTTGGTATACCGAAGATATATAAGGATCTCAATAATCCCCCCCCCCCCATGCCAAATTGTTGATTCTGGTTGGTCTAAAGCTAGCTATATAGCAAAATTCCTTAATAACAAGTTTAAAAAATGTGTTTCAAAGATTCCTTACATTTGTAAGGATTCAGGGCACTTTTTATCAATGTGTAACAGTTTAAAGCCTATATGTAATGAAATTTAGATGTGAATGATTTGCTCAGTTGCATACCCCATCAAATTGGTATGGAATGGTTAGATGAATTTTTACATGAAGTGATGGAAATCAACCAAGATGTTATTAACACCAGCTAATAGATATAGTGTTAAGATATAACTTCATTCAGTTTGAAGGGCACTATTTCCAGCAGAACCAGGGAGTGGCTGTGGGTACTGCCTGTGGTCCACTGTATGCCAATATCATTATGACCTGGTGGGAAAGATGTTTTCTTTTTTACTAGCAGATTTCATATCTATATCTCTATGTATGCTCACTTTTTGGATGATTTGTTTATCTGCTGGAAGGGACCCCCGGAGGAAATAAGTTAATTTGTAGAATATATTAATCAGAAGACTGACTTTTTGAAATTCACTTACACAGTGGGTACAAATTGTACAGTGTATTTGGATGCTGAATTATTCAAGACAGAAGGTGGGGGAATTAAATCTAAAATATATAGAAAGCCCACATTTTATGTTATTTACACTACACTAGTAATCATCCACCACATGCTAAACATGGAATCATTAAGGGGAAACTTCTAAGAGCAGCCTGAATTGTTTATGAATTTAATTATTTTTTTGAGTGAATGTGATGTAATGGGGCAGAGGTTTTTGGATAGGGGGTATCCCTTACCTTTGATTCGTAGTATAAGGGATGAAGTTATAAGGAAGTGAAATACTGGATTTTATGTGCCTCTAATACAAGGGTCAAGTTTAATATCACCCCCCCCATTCAACCTGGGACACAGGTAGAATCATCACATGAGTTTATGACTAGTAGTAGTCTAGCAATATACAAATCTAGTTATGGCAAAGAAAGGAGTTTAACTTTTACTAATGATACTTCTTTTTGTCCTTTTGTTACTACATTTTGTGAAGACAGTTATATGGTAACTGATATTTTAAACAAAAATTGGAGTATTATAAATGGGGACTTAGATATGTTGGACACCTTTGGACCAACCCCTAAGGTAGTATATCGAAGGGGTAGTAATATAAAAAATATTTTGGAAAGGAAATGTATTGATACCAGGACACTGACCTGTCATATGGCACCATGTGGTATGTGCCATCAATGCCAACATATTTTGGTATGTGCCATCAATGCCAACATATTTTTATTGGGTCCAGCATTAAGGTAGTGGACAAGACAATAAAAATAAAGGGCAAATATAGCTGCTATTCTCAGGCAGTGGTTTATATATATAGACACTTAAAGGTATTTCCCCAACACACTTTTACATTTTTAGTATTACAGCAGATACAAAGTGAAGCTCGTGGGGAACCATGGAAGCTATATTTAGAAGAGAAAGAGGTAAGGTGGCAGATTTATCTGAATGCTAGTTGTCCACCAGGATTAAATGACATGGTGTCCATTTCAAGTTTGCTTAAATTAAAAGTCTATGATAGATAGAATTACATTCTTTATCACTAGAAACGTGTTGTGATGTATAAAGTCAAATAGTAGAGGGATGTAATGCAACATTGATAGTGCTGTGAATGTCTCTTTAAGGAACATGTAATTTTTTAAACGTGGAAGTTCCTGAATTTTTAAATGAATCATGCGAGGGTGTTTACTTGATGTCATTGGCTGCTGGTAGTTATGACACTGATATAAATGTCTAGGCATTTTAACTGCATATTAAAACTTGAAAATAGACCACAGCTCTGTCTCTTGTGAGTCAGGCAGAAATTAGTACAGGTCAATAGAACAGGTCAATTAAGGTTAATCATCTGTGAACTGTGGGGGTGGAGCTAGGAACTAAACCTTCTATTTAAGGGGTAAAATAAAACATATCAGAGCTTTACTAGAAAGGCTTACCAAGACTCTGCTACACTTTGCTGTGAGGGAAAGGTTAGTTTGCTTTTTATTTGTTGTATTACTTTATTGCCTTTTTCTATTTTGAATACTGTGATTTGTTTTATTTACTTTGTGTTTTACTTGTATTCTGCTTTTGACTGCATATTAAAACTTGAAAAGAGACCACAGCTCTGTCTCTTGTGAGTCAGGCAGAAATTAGTACAGGTCAATAGAACAGGTCAGTTAAGGTTAATCATCTGTGAACTGAGGGGTGGAGCTAGGAACTAAACCTTCTATTTAAGGGGTAAAATAAAACATTTCAAAGCTTTACTAGAAAGGCTCACACATACTCTGTCACACTTTGCTGTGAGGGAAAGGTTACTTTGCTTTTTATTTGTTGTATTATTTTATTGCCTTTTTCTATTTTGAATACTGTTATTTGTTTTATTTACCTTGTCTTTTACTTGTATTCTGCTTTTAAGTGTATATTAAAACTTGAAAAGAGACCACAGCTCTCTCTTGTGAGTCAGGCAGAATTTTTCCCCACCCAGTTACTGTAGTGTTCTTAAACACCACTGTCTTTCTAGTTGCCTTCCCCTTATGTTAATTTGACCATATATCTCATTTCCTCTATGTTTTTACTGGCTTGCGTGAGTAAGCACACAATTATCATTTTGTGAAATCACTCCCCTTCAATGATTGAAATTTATTGGCCATGCTACTGTATTCCATAGTACCAGAATACAAAAGTGACCACCCCCTTTCAATCTATGTTTTAAAAATAGTGACTCTCCACTAAAACTTAACTTTTTAGTCAAGTAAAACTTAAGTTACCTACTTTCACATCTAACTCCTCTAGTGCACACTGCAGTGTTTAGGATAAACCATTTTGTTTCATCTTACCTTTAATCATCCCTGTGACTAGCACTTGCTTTAAAACCTGCTGGAAAGCACTAAGAAGTCTTAAACTGATACAAGCACTCAACTCTCTTTGTTAATAAGGAGAAATTAATCGTAGGCACTAAACAGACGATAATTGCCAATTACCTTGCTCAGGTAAGGGAAAACAGCTCTTGTACTTTACAAAAAAGCACCAAACCAGGCATGTCCAAGGGTCAGCTTCCAGTGATTTCTCCTGTCCAACTGATGAATCTGGGCATACTGGAGCAATGCAGCAATTGCCTCATGTACACAGACAACCCTCTCCTCCTTCCACCCAACACTACAACCTGCAAGAGATGCACTTACATAGCCAAACTGGAACCAATGCTCTCTCCACCCAAGATTGTGCTAGACAGTCAAGAGGGAAGGTTAACACCTGCACTTCACCTCAAGCAACACATAGCCCTTCTAAACCCACAACACCAACACCCACACATAGCAACACTAAACACACATATGTGGAGGCCCTTAACAGTAACCTGCCCAAACAACAAGTACCTCCAAAGCTGAAACACAAACAAACACCAATTACAACCAAAGTGTCTCATAGCTTACAACACCAGTGTGCCACCCAACAACAGCATCTAAGGTAAGATAACGTACCCAACACTTTAGTCATAGGTGACTCTATAATCAGGCACACTGATGTCCCACTCACTGGGCTGAACAAGAAGAAAATTACAGTCAGCTGCCTGTCGGGTGCCAGGATCCGCCACATAATGCATGCACTCAAGTCACTCCACAACAAGTACAAATATGACTCTGTCATTGTCCATGTTGGAGTGAATGACTTGAGATGTACCTCCCTGGACTACATGAAAAGAGACATGGAAGAGCTCTCGGATCATGTGGCCCAGGAAGGTATGACCCTAGTCCTGAGTAGCATCCTGCCTTCACCCAGAATTATACCACAGTATAAGGACAAAATGATTGACTTCAACAATTGGCTAAGCTTCTGTGCCATTCAAAGGGGATCCAGTATCTGTCTGCCTGAGCTCACATGATCAACAGTCCACAATGATTTGCCAGAGATGGTCTGCATATGTCACCCCCTGGGATTCAGGTTACTGGCTAAGGCACTTGCCACCCCTATAGTGCCTTTTTTAGGCAGAGTTCAAAGGACAAAAAACACCACAGTAACAGGTACAAGCATGCAAAATCTGAAGGTAATGCTACTCAATGCTAGAAGTCTAAACCTCAAAATGCACTCTCTTGAGGCACTTCTAAAAATGCAGAACACTGATATCTGTGCAGTAACTGAGACCTGGTTCAAGGCTCCAGAGAGCACCCATGCAATACCAGGCTACAACTCTTACCACACTTTCGGCCACAAAACCGGGATGAAAACACTAAAGGTGGAGGAGTGTCCATATTCACCAAGGATATTCATAACACCAGTCTAGTTGCACAACGCAATGCATTTGAAATTCTCCAAGTGCAACTAATACTAGGTAAGACTCCAATCCAAATTGTAGCTTGCTACAGATCCCCCATCATGCACCAAGATTCTCTAGCACCTTTCTAAACATACCAGAAAATATTAAGATACAACCAAACACCCTAATACTGGATGATTTCAAATACCCTGCCATTAACTGGGAAAACTACTCGTGTACCAACACCTTTGCCCAACGGTTCTTGGAATTCATAAATTCCAATGCCCTAAATCAACAAATCCTTAGTCCCACCAGGGGCTCCAATATCCTAGACCTGGTCATTACCAACATGGGAAATTGATGCTCCACACCTATGGTCACCCACTCTTTGGTCATGTCTGACCATAAGCTAATAACCCTTAACATCCACATCCCACCCCCACCTCCCCAGTAAGGAAACCTCCGTAAAAAACTTCTCCAAAGCCAACTTCATGCTATTCAAGTCAGGAGTGACAAACTTCATGACACCCATGCAGACGGGAACTGAAAGTTTGACTGCTGAATCCTACACTAAGGCACTGTATGAGCACATCCACTCGTGCATGAATTGTGCCATCCCCAATAGAACCAAGATGCTCTCCCCCAAAAAAGGAAGCCAATCTGGTGGTCCCTTGCCATAAACAAACTTTACAACAAAAAGAAGAAATTGTTGCAGAAAAGAGGAGAATCATAGGATGCAAAAAACTCCCTCACCAGCCTCAGTGGGAAGCTGAGATCCCTCATAAAATCCTCCAAAGCTAGTTACAAAAATAAAATTGCCAATGATTCCAAAGACAACCACAAGGCATTCTATAGCTATGTCAAGAATCTAAATTGCAATGCTCAGATCTGCTCTGAGCTACAACAGAATGACATTAAATATACTGATCCCAAGTATATTGCCAATATCCTGGCAGATCGATTCAGTGCAAACTTCACCAGTCTCTCACCCCCTAAAGGACCCATCTCAATACTGAAAGATTGCCAAATTCCGGTAATAATGGCCACACAGGTAAACCATGCACTCTCCAAAGCTAAGAATACAGCACCCATGGGACAACATCCCAGGCTGTGTACTACATGAACTACAAAATTAACTGGCACCCCAACTAAGTGTCATGATTAATCATAGCCTCACCTCAGGCTTCTTGCCCAGCTTTACTCCGTAGCATATCACCTACTCAGGGACGATCTCTGCCTAACATACAAAGCTATGTCAAACCCAGAGCTGTTGGACAAACTCCACTTAAAGAAATCCCAATCCCTCCAAGCTACATGCTCTAGGGACCTAAACCTTGTCACCACAATAAACAGAACATGCTGGAGGGATAGATTCCTGTTCCAGAAATTCCCATACTCTGGAACAGACTACCTATCTATGTCAAACAGAGCTCCTCATTATCACTCTTCAAGAAAAATCTTGATGATTGGATGGGAAATGGGAAATTCACCCCAGGGATCACTTCTGTGGCTCTGCTCAACAGGGACACAGGAAAATAATTTTCTTGGGTGGCGAAAGCCAGGATACATTTTTTGGCTAGGCTTATATAGACCCTAGGGCCAATAGTCTAGTACCTACTTATGAACCTATGAACTTATGAGTGGTGCACAGCTACAGTTATCCCACTCCACAAAGGGGGGTCCACCTTGGTTCCCGGAAACTACCGCCCCATCAGTCTGGTGAGCCTGATCTGCAAGGCCATGGAACATATTATCATGGAACTTATAAACCAAGACATTGGCAACCTTCAAACACTGGACCCCATGCAGTTTGGGTTAGTGAAGGGCCAATCATGTCTTCTGAACCTGATTGACTTCTTTGAATCAATCTCCTGAGATGTGGACAAGGGTAAGGTAGTCCACACACCCTATCTGGACCTCGTCAAGGCCTTCGACACTATCTCCCACTCCGGAATAATAGATAAACTTACTAACATTGTAAATGTAGCCGACTCCAAATCCAGCTCCAGACAAGTGACAAGGTGGAGTACCTCAGTGTTCAGTCCTGGGATCGCTCTTGTTTGGCATCTACTTCTCTGAAGTATAGGCCAACACTAAGGGACTCTGGCTGACAAAGTTCACAGATGACTGCAAACTGGGAGCCATTATTGAATCCCCAAATTATGTGGGTATTCTACAAATGGGCCTTACAGAAACAGATGCTTGGTGCCAGAGCCATGGGCTCAAGCTCAATGCCAAGAAATGTATAGTTATCCCCTTTGGGAAAAACATGTACCCATGAATTACCACATAGGTGGCAGTACACTAAACACCAAAATTGTGATAAGAGACTTAGGAACACAGGTGGACAGTGGTCTCACCTTCGGTAACCACATCACCACAACAGTCAGGAAATCCTTCTATGTGGCACACCTCATCACTAAGGGCTTTTCATCCAGAAAAAAGGAGGTCATTGTCCCACTCTACTCATTCCTCATTAGACCCATTATAGAATGCAATGCCCCACTTGGTATGTACCTCTCCAGACATCTACAACTGGAAAGGCTGCAGAAATGCCTCACTAAAGGAATCACAGGCCTAAAGCAGATGCCCTATGCTGACCATCTAAAAAAACTCCAGCTGTACTCTGTCAGATATCGTCTACTCAGAGGCGATCTCTGCTTAACATACAAGCTGTTGGATATGCTACACTTAATGAAATCCCAATCCCTCAGAAACACACACTCCAGGGATCTAAACATTGTCATCACAATGAACAAAACATGCTGGAGGGATAGGTTCCTGACCCAGAGATTCACCAGACTCTGGAATAGACTGCCCATACATGTCAAGCAGAGTGCCTCATTTGCCCTCTTCAAAAGGAACCTTGATGATTGAATGGGAGAAAGGAAATTCACCCCGGGGATCACATCAGTCACCCTGCTGGACACGGGTCCAGGGAAGTAAATACTGTGGGAAGAAATAGTCAGGGAATTGTTATGGCTAGGCTTGTATAGGCCCTAGGGCTGATAGCCTAGTACCATCCTATGAACCTATGTTTGTAAAATGGTGTCTGAAGAAGTTTGGTGATTTTAAACTTGATGAAAGCGCTTACCAATAAACCATATTTTACTGGATTTTGCACCTATAGTTCTCATCCTTTGCTGCTAATTTTTGCTCTTCTGGTTTGTGATTTTTTTTTTTCTGGTTGCTTATATTGTATATATGATGTTCCACATACATAGCTCTCAACCTCTTAGCACTGGACATTATGGGCCAAGCCATACATAATGGTGGTACAAAGGCACAATGACAGGGAACATTTTTGCATAGTGTGCTCATACAATAGTAGCAAGGTGTTCTGATAAAATATTTGCCATTAAATTACATTTCAAGTAATGTCATATATCTGCAAATCAGATGACCAGACATATGGGGTAATAAGCATTACATTCTGCAAAAATCATGACAGTTAAGACGTATGTTTGTGTAGACTGATTACACTTGACAGCTGGACATTTCTCAGTTGGCTTGAGTGGGATTAGAACCCACAAGCAGTGACTACAGGAATACTGAATGTTTTATTTTTAAAAAAAAAATTATCAGACTACCATCTTATTTAAACTTTTATTGATTCCTGTTCTGTCAAATCTTGCATTCACACACATGCATACTGTGTAGAAGTTCCGATACCTTAGACATTTACCCTTATCATTTATTGACTACAACCTACAGCATATATCAGACAAAACGAGCAGAACACAACATTGACTCTTAATCTGGATATTGCACAGCATTTATTTCTTACGTACTAAAACAGTATTGCCTACTGAACATATTGGGTGATGGCTGGTGTTGGATTAGAAACCACAAGTAGTGACTACAGGAATACTGAACATTTTATTTGAAAACATTAAATTACCAGAGCAACATCTCCTTTTACACTTTATTGATTTATGTTGTTTCAAATCTTGATTTACACACATGTATAGCTGTGTAGTAATTCTGTTAACATACATGTTTACCCTATTCATTTATTCACTGCAACCTACAGCATATGTCAGACAAAATAAGCAGAACACAGCAGTGACTGGTTCTGGATATTGCACAGCATTTATTTATGACATATTGTGAAACATTATTGACTACTGTACATTTATCGGTTGGCTGGTGTTGGATTAGAACCCACAAACAGTGATTACAGGAATACTAAATATTTTATTTGAAAGATTAATTATTAGAGCACCATCTCCTTTTACACTTTATTGATTAACATTGCTTCAAATGTGGGATTTACACACATGGATAGCGGTCCAGTACTTCTGTTAACTTACACATTTACCCTATTCATTTACTGAGTGCAATCTACAGCATATTTGAGACAATGAGCATACCACAACATTAAATCTTAATCTGGGTAGACCACAACATTAACTGGCAGTTGGAAGCTATGTTGCAAAGTAATGCATGCTTACTTGCATTAGCTTGCTTTACCAGTTCTGATATGCATTGACACTTAAATGCATGAAGTCCCAGGTATTTCATACATAACTGTTAAGACTGCAATACTTTATTTTATTATTAAGTTATTACTTTATTGATTTTCTTACATAGCAAGCGCTTGCCTCATCCTGGCCAAATACCTTGCATGGGACTGCATATTGCAATCCCTCTCTTCTGCAGTTGTGGTAAGAAAAGGAAACCATTATGCATACCAGTTTTGCACAGATTAACCTTGTATATGCATAAATTACTGAAAAACAATCTTACATATCTGTGGTGTGTGTCCATCCCTAGCCTCTTGGATCCAGGTGTCCAAGGTTCCCCTCTTCCTATGATACAGGTCGTCATAGTGGTGAATACACTGCTCACCAATGTGGGGATACCAGTTGCACTGGTCAGGTCCCTGGCCAAATTATCCCAGGACTCAGACTTAAACTCTGAGACCTGGTAGTCTCCCTGCAACAGCCAGGGTCCATGGTGTTGTATCAGGAGTCCAATGAAAACCCTCGACTCCTACACACCCCATCTTTGTGCCCTAAAGCAAACACATTCACCAACACCAGCAGCCATACCCACAGTCAAAGTCAGGCTTCAAGGAATAATGTAAAATTCCTACATATTGGCCTTTAAATAGGCTGCATTCCTGCCCTTGTACATCATATTGCAACTTTCAAAAACATGCTGCTTTGCTTAGCATCACACAAACTCACACAAACCATGTTTAGGTGAAGCTTAGCAACGCCCAAACTGGAAAAGACAGTTGACCATGTTTAAGCACTGCTTAGCATTGCGCAGCTTTTCTAACTGCAACAATTATTTAATTTAAAGTTAAATGATGTTTCAGTCACCTGACACAGTTTCACAGCACTATGTGTAAAACGTATTACTGCCCAGGACTCAAACTTGGACCTACTACACTGTAGGTCATGACTCAACAATTCTAGCCACTGGGATAGTGAAGGGAACTTGTATATCTTCAGATATACTGCAAAGCTGCCTGTAAGTGCAGTACAGCTTTGCTGTGCTGGTTTGTGCATTGCTAAGCACTGCAGAACTGCAACAATTGAATACATCCAGTTTCTATGTTTAGCTGTCTAGCAGATGGATAATGCTTAAGTACGGCATGCTATGCTTAGCTAAGCAATGAGCCACATCGCGCAAACAAGCACATGTAAAAAAAATTAAAATTGAATGCATCCGGTTTCTATTTTTAGATGTCTAGCAGATGTCTGATGTATATGTGTGAAAAGCTAAGCATAGCTAAGCAAGTGCAGCAATGTGTAAATAAGCACATAAATGTAAAAAAATGAAAAATAAAAATCCAATTTAATGAAATAAAATGTCTTGTACACCTTTTGGTCAAGGTTAATGGGCCAAAATGTATGTGGCTGTGCTGTAAGTCTTAAATGGATTCAATATCCAAGTTTCTGTGACCTCTCTTAGCCGCGCACCATAACTGTTATGTATGTCATGCTGCTGAGGGGGAACCGTGGCCATGTACACAAATACATTCTGTGTAGGCTGTACATGGAGCCTACTGTACATGGACTTTATTGAATCCTGAGGAATGTGATTAGCAAAACCCTTAGCAGCCATTCAGCATATAGCAGAGAAAGACAGCAAAGTAAGAGAGTATGCATATGTGTACAGGCACAAAATTACTGCAGTAAGTTACTGAATACTGGAAACCTAAGATATGTTTTATTTATTTATTTATAAATGACAGCTTATGGCAACAAGATCAAGTTGTGCAAGAAACAACACAAATATCTTGACTGCAAATATAAGAGCTAGATGATAACCATTAAAATAGGCTGCAAATGGCATGAAGCAGTAGAGTTAAACATTACATACAAATTAAAACCATTCAGAACTTATTATGAACAATAAAACTAGTCAGCTTAACATTATTCACTTTCAACACTGGCATAGAGCATTGCACAATAAGGCAGATGCATTAGTGTACATGAAATGCATAGTTGGTAAGATGCACAACCCAGAGAAGTGAACAACCCATGCAAATAATGCATTTCTGAATGACGACATGCAGCTTTAAACCAAGCTAGAATATATGTGCCATATCACAGTCTGCAGACAGATCCTCTTTCAGAAAGCAAGCAATCATTTTTATTATTCACTCAATATTCAAAGATACAATATGATTTAAAACTATGCCATTTAGGGGTTAAATGTGCAGCATAAATAATAAAAATATAAATGCAAAAAACACGTATAAGCTATTGTGGGAGGCTACAGGGAGGTGTTACTCCATACAAGCTACTGCTGTGCTATGGAAGAAGCAAGGGATTTTTACTAGCAGGGACAAAAGCACAGCCGGATGGTGGAATACAGTACATGCATAGAATACGTCCATTAGCCTGGGATTGTTCCTGTGCTTACAAAGGCAAATATTACTGTCAAGGCAACATATGTCAGCTATTGATTATTGCAGAACAAAGTTTAAACAATGCAAATAAGTGTTTGCAATAATCGATAATATGCACCTGGCAAATCAATAAAATACAAAAAGGTCATAGAAGAAAGCTAAGTTTCTATCATAATGCCATTTGGGAGTACCACAGCATTGTGTATTCTATCGAATGCTAATACACCTAGGAAGCAATGGATGTTCAAATACTTCTGCAATGACCATGGGAATCAACAGCATCATAGCCGTTTGCATTTAAAATGAACACTATTGTCATCTGCATTGGAAAATGGCAATCAATAACTTATAATTTAAAATTGACCTAATGTACTAAATTGCAATTAATTAGATTTCAACAGACCAATAGTTCAGAAAAGCTACAAATTTGCTCATGGTTCATTTACTTGAGTATTGTAGTATCAGCTTGAAAGGACCTGATAGAAGGGAGCTATTACTCTTCTAACAAGACATTGAATTGAGGTTAAATAGACTATAGAAAGACAAAAAAGCTGCAGCTCTGTTAGGTGTTCTTTCTTCATGCAGTACGGTATTGTGCTATAAAGCTATGGTAGCAAGGAGCCACTTCTGTTCTTACAGGGCAGTGACTTGTCATAAAATAGATTGGGAAAGGGTAGAAAAACCACAGATTTCTTCAGATTCTGTTTTATTATTTGTGCTGTGTGATATTTGTTTGTAAAAATTTGGTGGCAGGTAACTGACACTGCTCTTAAGTGACAACTGCCCAGCTGCTGACCAGCTCAAAGAGATTTTATTTTTATTACAGTAAATGGAGGTCCTGGGTCCAGAAGGCTGATGGCATAGGCTGCATGTGCTTTAGTGGCATGATACAATGGACAATCACAGAAGGTGGCTGACATGCCTGTCATCTCTTAACCCATTAACCTACAGTGCCACCAGATGCTGAGAATCACTACCTAGCTGCACATTCTTCCTTTTGATGCAGTGCCACTCTGTATATTATGCAATCTGAATATGAATACTGGCCCGTATCACACAGGAACATTTAAAAGCAGATTGTGCACACTCTCCGTTCACGTTTAGGAATCTGTCAGGATTCCTTTAGATTAGCCAAAACTCTGTTTTTTTACATTTATCCATTTATTGCTTATTGGTCCAAACATACCAGAGCTGATAGCATGGGACAAGGTGTTTCTGCACCTAAGTGCCTTGAACTCATCAGAAAATCATGAAATCTGACTGTAATGTATTCTATCAGACAAAATAATGGCTTTCTAACACCAGATCTGATACACACAGGTGACATGCTTGCATCTTTAGAAGGTTTAATATTGTTCATGCACATCAATTTTTTTCTGAATATGGAATTCCCTTGGATTTTATTAGCATACTTTGATATCTGCCTTTGTTACATGAACAGTGTGGTAAAGACTGTCCCCCAGATTCAGCAAGTTCTGCACAGAGTGCAGGAGTAGTGCAAGAGCTGCTGCATGCAATATGGACGCCAAGCGATCCAGGAATGAGCTCCCAGGACGTGCACGAGTGCTCCTACACTATTTCTGCATAGACACCACTGTTATATGCTAATTACCTCATTTGCTAGTGAAAACCATGCAAATGAGGTGAATTAGCGATCCAGGAAGCAGACAGGTATCTGTGCAGGAATAGTGTAACCTGCAGAAATGTATTTGGTTACTAACCAAATACATGTCTGCAAATTACAAAACGGAGGCATGACAGCTCTAAAGAAAGAATGTATTCAATATAGTAGGCATGCCACTGGCCAAATACATGGTCACTGGCATGAGAAATAGTTGGAAAATTATAAAAAAAATACTTTTATTTTTTTTTGGCTGATTTCAGCCGTTTAAGTGTAGGGCAGCTGTATGCAAATGAGATCAGCCTGAAAATAAGAAAAAAAAGTTGGAAATGAGCTTTTAAACCCAAATCAGCATTTTGCCGTAATAGTCACTGGCATGTATAAGACAACAATACCAGGGAACAGTGGTTGCTAAGGGGGAAGGCTCAGTGTGAGTGTGGTAACTATGAATTGGCATTCTGTTTTATGCAAATGAGGGGACTGATACTTCTTCTTCTTCTTTTGGCTTTTCCTGGTTAGGGGTCGCTACAGCAGATCACCTGTCTGCTCATGATTGGCAGTGGAGTTTTATGGTGTCGAGTGTCCAACCCGGCACCCAGCCTTCCACAGAAGGCACACACACGCATGCACTCAAGCCTGGGGCCAATTTAGAGTACCCAATCTGAATAACAAATACTAATGAAGATCCGGACCAGGTAAACACATCAAGTCCACAGGCTTGGAGAAAGACGAGCCGATCAATAATAATTAACGTTGAACTTTATTCAAATAAAAAATACAAATACCATCAAACGCTTTCACCTGGATAAGTACCAGGCTTTTTCAAAATAATCCATTTTTCAAATTGCAGGTTTAAATACTTAATCAGTAAAATCATGTACAAGATACACGAACAAAACCGTTAGAGCAGTTTGATTTTCATAACAGTTTTGTTTACACTTTTTCGGAAGATTTTTCACAGGTGGAACACTCAATTTTGAGATATTGGCCTATTCTAAAACAACAAGACGAGTTCACACAGATTGTTAAGGAATGGCCCTATTTTGTTAGAAGAAGAGACAAGAACCTTAAAGGTCTTTTTGAAGGAAGACCCAGGTCTAGCAGTAAGCGCGTTTGTTCTAGACTTGGAACTTACAAGTGCGGGGCATGCAAACAATGTTCTTATGTAATCAATGACAGCTCCCTATATATCCCCTCTAGGAGGTTTAAATTTAGGGCTGAACACTATTACAGCTGTGGGGCAAAGGGTGTTGTTTATTTAGGTCTGTGTACTCATTGTCTCAGTTTTTACATAGGTAAAACTGAGAGAACCCTTAGAAGAAGAATATATGAACATCTTTATGACATCTCTAAGAGGAAGGATACCAATACCTTTTTTAAACACCTTGGCTCATGCCCCAACATGCAGATTAAATTCATGGTTCTAGAACAGGTTCTGCAGGACAATAGAGGAGGTGACTGGGAGGCCCGTTTGTAGTATAAAGAATTGTTGTGGCAACTTAAACTGAATGCAACAAGACCACCTGGTCTCAATGAAAGCATTAGTATTGTAAGTGTATTGAAACTAAGAAGGGCTAAGTTATGATTTTAGGTTTTTTAGAGCCTAAATTTTGTGAAGAGGTGTTTGTACTTTTTTCAGATTTTTTTAGACATTTTTATAAAGTTTCTTAAGCCTTTTATGATGTTTTTAGCATGAGTTTTGCAAAGTGCATTTCATTGGGTATACTATTAACAATTTGACGTATGGTTTATTTACTATTTACCTATTTATTTTTAACCTGTAACTAGTGCCTTTAAAGTTAATTGCACATTTAATTTATTAATACTTTGGTCACATGATTTTACTGATTAAGTATTTAAACCTGCAATTTGAAAAATGGATTATCTTGAAAAAGCCTGGTACTTATCCAGGCGAAAGTGCTTGATGGTATTTGTATTTTTTATTTGAATAAAGTTCCACGTTAATTATTATTGATCGGCTCGTCTTTCTCCAAGCCTGTGGACTTGATGTGAGAGTACCCAATCTGCCTACAGCATATCTTTGGGATGTGGGAATGAGAGGATTGATACTGAATCACAAATTTCCTCTCAAGGTAGGTGCAGCAACACCATTGTATATGTATAAGAGGTAGACAACCTCATAAGGGGGAGTGTCATGCATGCTGTAAGGTTATTGGAGGTCTGTGGCCCATGTTTGCCCTTAGCTAAGCACAGCTAAGGAAGGGTTAGTGTCTGAGGCTACCTAACAGTATTTACATTGCCTAAATGGGTGTGTGTGCCACACACCAGGTTTTAAAAAAAAAAGAAAAAAAACAGGAAATAGCAGCTCTGTTCCCATCAGAGCACTGGGTATGTGCGCCATGCCTTGGGGCTTAAATGGGAAGGCAATGGGAAGGGAAAAACAACAGTAGGAAGGCAATCAAAGAGAACTAGCAAAGCTGAGAGGTGAAATGTATCAGAATCAGCCAATTACACATTGAACAGCCTAGCAGGGTCTATATTATAAGATCGACGTTTCAAAACATCGAACAACATATGGTCGACATCATATGGTTGATGTCTTCAAATATTGAACTTATAAACAGACAAAAAAAAAGAAAAAAGTACCCTAATGGGTTTAAACAGGGGGGCAAGCCCCCTGCCCCCCCAACACCTCCCGCTACTTAAATATACCAACTCCGAGACTGCACTACATTGCAGTAAATGGAAATCTCCCCTTACGGAGATTTCCGTTTACACGCTCGAGATTCTGAGCATTCAATATTCTCATGTCGACAATGTCAGATTCGACATTGTCAGCTTTCAAGAATATAATATAGACCCACCTAGGTCACTACTATAAACTATGCAAACACCTTCCAGTCTGGTTTTTCCCATAAACTCTACACCACCAGTGTACACAGACAGGGACATTTTACCTGACAAAACTAACAAAATGTTATGGGCTGCTGTCACTCTCATTACATCAATATGTGCAAAAGGCTTAAGGTGGTGAGGATGAGAATCCTGATGACCAACCCACAGTGAGGAGAAAAAGAAGAGGGTACAGACCCAGGGTAATCTACCAGGGGCTACACGAGCTGGAGATAGTAGAGTGCTATAGGGTGGACAAGGAAATTCTACAGCAAATTGTCGAACTGTGCCTGCCATGCCTCATACACAGGACCAACAGTGGGGAACCCATCCCAGTGGATACCAAGGTATGTGTACGCTTAAGAATACTAGCCAAAGGTACCTTCCAAAGGGCAGCTGGGGATATCATGGGGATCTTAAAGGCATCAGTATCCAGGGTACTCCACCAGTTCCTGGATGCCATGTCAGCACATTCAGGTGAGCACATATATTTCCTCATCACCCATGAGGCATTGACCACCAATATGCTTCTCTTCAACCAAATAGCAGAATACCCTGAGGTAGTGGGTGCTATAGACTGCACGCACATATACATCAAAGTACCACCTGGTGAGTGGGATAGGGTCTACATAAACCGCAAGGGCCTCGCCTCCATCAACTGCCAGGTTGTGTGCGATGCCCAGGGCATTATCTTGAATTTGTGTGCTGGCAGCCCTGTAAGCTATCAAAACTCCCACATCTGGCATATGACATAGCTGTAGCAGTCATTTGCCGGTGGGGACATCCCGTACAGCCACCTAGTGGGGGATGCTGGCTATGCACCTGGAGCTGTGGCTGATGACCCCCATAAGAAATGCACACACACTTGAACAAGAGCTCCATAATGAGGCACACGCACAAACCAGAATCATGATAGAGCATGTGTTTGGGATGCTCAACACAGGATTTCGCTACCTGGACATATCTGGTGGTTCCTTGCAGTACTCTCCAGCTACATGTACACAAATGTTCATAGTATGTGCCATGCTACACAATATGATCCTGAGGAAATAGCTGCAGCAGGAACAGCATGGGGAAAGGCCACACAGCCCCCCACCATTGCCAAGGCCTTTACAGCCACAGAGGGACTCGGAGGAGGAACAACCTCAGCCTGCCCATGTAGGCAGAAGGAGGCATGCCCAGTATGCCCAGGCCTTGGCAAAGAGGGAACGCTTAGCACATACACTGACACTTTAGAGACCTAGGGAATTACACCTCTCTCTGACTCGCACATACAGAAAAAGGGATGCCAAACATGACACTACCTGTGCTTTACCATATATAGGGAGTGTACTATGTGCATCCAACATAGTCAGCCTCCAGCACCATCCTCAGTACTGGCACAGCTACAAGGTATTTCACTCTTCCTATCAACTGCTGAATGGAGTAGTATGTTCTGATAGTTGTATCTATGGTATGGACGTGAGCATGCAAGGGAATTGGGTGGCTGAATGGGATGGCAGCAGATACTGGACACCTATATGGGCAGCATGAAATCCATAAGAAATACGGGTGTCAACATACTAGGCAGTACTAGACAAGGTGAAAAATCCAACTGCAGTACATGTGGTGGCCCAAATGTGTGTCCATAGGACACACACATGCATGTCATTGAGGCACACATACCCACCACCAGACTCAGCCAGTAGGACAGGTGAAGATGACCATAAAGAAGGGCTCGGCTAAGGCCTCCAAATGATGGCAATGGTTAATAGCCCCTCTCCACACATACACAGACAGATTACAACAGGTCTGGCAGTTGTATGTTAGTTCCGAAGGGTAAAAAGTCTGAAACTGAACTGTAGGCCAATAAAACCTAAGATCTGTACTCTACTGATATGCCTCCAGTCTGCATGACAGGTCAGAATGCAAAATGAAATGGAAGCCAACAGAGTACCTGAAATACCAGTACAGTCCTAGCAAATGTTTAAAGTCGTCAGGTGTGCCTCTCCCACAATATTATGTAGAAATGCAGTTTGTACGTGTGAGGTGTAATAACATTGGAGCACATATTACCCTAGCTGTTGCAATCTGCAGGATAGATTGTTGCATGTGTACAATATGCAGGGGTCCATGTGTTAGGTTGTTGTGTGTTCAATATTGTCTGGAAGTCGTCAGCATGTAGCCATGAAGGGTTATGTCTCGGTGGCCTATAGGCAGTACTGTGGATGACAGGGCCATGTTCCAACAATTGTAGTCCCAACCACAATGCTTCTCAGCAATACCTATGTCAGCAGTCATCCATACTATCTGTCAATATGTCAATATCTGTCACTGTCTGAAAGATGGACATACCATGAATGTGGACCCAGACATTCACACAGCACACAGGTGGAAGTACCCTAGACAGAGTACATAAAATGCAGCTGTCAACTGCACACAACTTTGGAACTGTACATACAAGTTAGCAGCACATTATTTGTCTGTGTGGTATGGAATACTGATGCAGTCTGGCCATTCACTGGTAGACCACAAAAGGCACAGTTATGAAGTTATTAGAGACTACCTTGTCCCCGCACAAGGCAGCATAAAAGCAAGTAAAAGCATTCACTTACTTTTCTCTGTCTACTATCCCTACTGCTTAGGCCTTTACCTTCTACCCATCCCCAAACTTACCTTACCAAGTCAGCTCTCCACTGATAGTTTTTCTTTGGGCTCTCTCCTTCAGTGGACTGGACCCTGTCTCTTCTTCTCTCGTTCCTTTCCACTGCTCCCTCTTATCAATAGCTACTTTGCTCCTGGCCCCATTCATTTTGCGCCTTCTGTTTCTCCTATCTATACTCTCATTGACTAACTCTAGCTGGACACTTTAAACTGCCTACTGTAGCTGCTGTATTGACTCGTGCTCTATTGCAGAGCCCTAGTTACTTCGGGTCTTTACCTGCCCTCACCCCCCTTTTTCTTTCTCCTCCCCCTCCCTCCTACATCCTCCCTGACTTCATAAATATTCCTTGTCTCATGAGACACCATCTTTTTTCCCCCTGGTCTACCTCTCAGCTGCTGTGCATCCCTGGCTACGGAATCCATACTTTAATTAAGGTGAGTCCTGCTGTATTTGCCTAGCTATTTTCATGTTGTCCTATCATTCCACTTAATTGTGCGAAGATAGATTGTTTTATTTTATTTTAATTGCCGAGGTAGCACACATTAACTACGCTAAATGTTCTTATGTATTAATCGCCTCTAACGGCTGCCAGTGTTTGCGTTCCTGCACGTGGAATGGATATACGCTATCGTAAATAGCTATATGCCATTCTGCTTCTATTTACTGTTGAGTAGAACCTAAATGTATCTGCTTTGTACACTCAGAAGCCAGAGGCTCTATCACTATATTTTGGTTGAACTGCCACTGTTTATAAAAGATTATTGCTTTATACAGCAATATTTTTCTATGTTTTGGTTGAACTGTCGTTGTTTATAAAGGATTATTGCTTTATACACTTGTACTCTTATCCTAAGCTAAAACATTTGGATTGTGTGCACTGGGGAGGATTTTTTTTTTTTGTTTTTACTTTTGGTGTAAGTGAACTTGGGAATTGTCAACAGCTACAGCTACCTGGGTTTGCGTTCCTGGTCTTGGAACGGATATACTGTATTGTAAATAGCGGCTTGAGTCTCTGCTGCTATCCTTGTCAAGTAAACGCTCTACTTAAACCACTAATGCCTTATATGAAGAGCGAGGCTGAATACTAGCCCTATACTTTACTGCTATTGAAGATTTCCCCTGAATTAACCAATATAGAATAAATACTTTGCTTTAAACTGCTATGACAAGGCAGAATACTAGCCTTACCCCCTACTTTTACTGTAGAATACTGTTAAATATACTGTATTGACAAACATTTAGAACTATTTAGTGATGCTGCACTGCTGCTTTCTTGTACGTTAACAACCCCCTAGCTAATATAGCATCTTGGCGATCTTGTTTCAGGATATTTGCTGTTGAAATGTGCACTCCTGCAGTTTATAAATGTCTCATTCTGATTTGTACTGTTTATTTGTGCTAATTGCTTCAATTGAAATACTTTTGACTTTAAATAAGCCATGCTAATTTGGTGCCCATGTTTTTCTACCTATATTTATGCTAACTTTTGCCTGCACTCAAACAACATTCTTTGCTCCTTACCTTAGTCTCTGTTAAATGCAAATTGTACTTCTTCAATTACAGAGTGGTATTGCTGCGATTGTATGACATTATTCTGAGTGTACCAAATCTATTTACTGACTATTCTACTGGAAATGTCTGTTTTTTTTTAAATTGTCTTTTGCTATATTGTTTATGTAGAACAGTGATATATTGCCTAAGTTATGAATATCAGTGCCTAGTATTTCTACTTAGTGTGCCTAATTTTCTGTTTACTTTACTTTACTTCTTGTTTCACTCCACTTTTATTTACCCAGCTGTCCAACCTGCCTGTATTGTCCTCCAGTGGGAGACTGCCCTGTCACTGTTGACCAACGTCCTTCACCCACCATATCTTCTACTGTCCATAACCTAAACTGAGGAACTGAACCTTAACCTCCCTGTGCAACAGTCCCTCTAAGAAGAAAAATAAAACAAAAGAAAGTATGTGTTCCTAATACAACTGACTGTTCTAAAGCTAGTTCTGTTTAGATACTCCAGTATATTTTAAAGCTAGTTCTGTTTAGATACTCCAGGATATTTTTTATACACTCCCTAGCTAGATCGACCAGCAGCCAAAGCCTTTCCTTAAATTCTTGCTTACCCTCTCCTCTTGTGTCCTCTGTTCTTTAAACATAACTCCTCCCCCCCCTTGTACTTGTACTTTCCCAGCCCTGCTACTTTTCAGAAGAAGCTACTCATTACTATATAACTTTTGTCCACTAGGTGGCACCCTTCTCCCTGCCTTACCTCACTGACTCAAAACTCTTCCCTTAGACTTACAGTTATTAAATAATTGTAGAAATGTTGCCCCTACATCTTTTTCTTTCCTTCTACCTGTACTCCAATTCATTTACTTTTCTCTGTCAACTATCCCTACTGCTTAGGCCTTTACCTTCTACCCATCCCCAAACTTACCTTACCAAGTCAGCTCTCCACTGATAGTTTTTCTTTGGCCTCTCTCCTTCAGTGGCTCTACCCGCTCTGTTCGCCCTACGGGCTCACTCCGCTCCCCTACCCTATCCCCAAATCTCTCCCACCCCCAGTGCATCTACCTTTATAGTCGCCTGAATCTCCTCCCCATTTCCCCTCAGCCTATCCCATTTCTTTGCCCCCCCCCCTCCTAGCTGCAATTCAACTAAGTACCCCTCCCCCTCTCTATCGCTTACCTGACTACACTCTCACATATACTTCTCTACCTTACATCTCCAAACTCTCCCCACTTACTCTACCTCCTCTTCTAAAATCTATCCTACTCTATTCATCCATGTCTCTTCCATATCATCTCACCTCTTTTACATGTATTCGCCTCCTAATAACTCTCTATAATGCAACCTCCTATTCCTCTACCAAACTACCCTCCTCTTTCCCCCCTCCACCTCCACTCTCTCCCTTCCCCACCCTTCGACATTCCACTTTTATTTAATATCCCCCTCCCTACTTCAACCAAACCCATTTCATTATTTTAAATTAAAACTCCATACAGTTTATTTAAAACCTCCAGCTATCAAATCAAAACTGCATCTCCCTCTAACTTTATGTCACAATCCAACGTGTCTCCTCCTCTCTCCCTTTTTTTGGCTTGCTCTAGCAGGTGACATCCATCCCAACCCTGGGCCCACACCCAGTAACAATCTCTCTCCCACTACCTCTTCTATTAGAAACAGCCATAAATACCTTAAGTTCATTACCATTAATACCCAGAGTATAAATAACAAAATAACAAACTTCCATGCTTGGCTAAATTACACTGCACCTGACATAGTAGCAGTCACTGAAACCTGGCTAAAACCAAACTACTAACTCTGAAATTATACCACCTAGCTTCCAAGCTCTTCGATTCAATCGCCAAAACAAAAAAGGAGGTGGTGTAGCCTTAATCTACAACTGCCTGCTGAATCTCTGCCCTTACCAGAATCCCATTCCTCAGTTTAATAATGCCAAACTAATCATAGGAATCCTCAAAATGAACAACTTTAAAAGTATCTGTATTATAGACATCTATATTCCCCCTTGTGACAACACTTCCACCCTAGAGAATATTCTGTTATGGGCTTCAAACAACATCAAACTTGAGACTTACATTCTAGGTGATGTCAACATCAACTGGAATAAAATTAATAACAATACTCCCACTCTTTCTATCAATCTTTATAATTTTACTCAACTAATAAACAACATTACCAGACCTAACAAAAATAACCAGGGTCCATCCTGGACTGGATCTTAGTCAGCCACCCTGATGAGATCTCTGACTCTGGTATACTACCTGACTCAATAAGTGATCATCTTCCAGCCTTTATTCACCGAGCTGCCCAACACCTCCCTCACCAACACCAATATGCCCACACTCGTAACCTCACTAATTTCAACCCTTCTATATTCTCTGAAACCCTTAAACTAACAAATTGGGATATCCTAAAAACTCTTCCTCTAGATGAAGCCCTAGAAGCCTTAAAACCCTAAACTCCCAAGCCCCAACTCAAACAAAATGAGTAAAATACAACTCTGCCCCTTGGCTAACTAATGACACTAAAACTCTCATGCTACAAAGGGACAAAACATGGAAACTCTACAATAAAAATAAACACGCAGCTACACTCCTTCAATTTAAGCAACTCCGCAATCTCACCAAAAAACTTATCACAAAAGATAAAAAATTGTACTACACCAAACTACAGTCTACCCTATCAAAAAATCCCAAAACAATTCAGGAATTCCATCAACTCCCTCTTACACCCAGGTACTAAATCCAATCCCTGTCCCGCTAACAATAAGACCGACACAGAAATAGCAACCCTTTTTAACTCCTTCTTTACCAACTCCATAGCTGAACTTACCAAAACCTTCTCCAAATCCACCCCCTGCCCTACCCCTACACCTTCTTCCCCCTCCTCTCCCCACCCCTGCTCCCCTAAACCCACTCCCACTTTTTATCTAAAACCTGTGTCAACCACCTGTATCAAAAAACTTCTTTCCAAACTCAAGCCATGCTCCAATGCCCCTGACAATATCCCATCACTCTTTCTCAAGCTGGCAGCAGATGGCATCGCCATACCCATCGGCATTCTCATCAATAGATCCATCCAGGAATCTTACGTTCCCAAACTATGGCAAGTTGCCTACATTCTGCCCCTTCATAAAGGAGGCAAAAATAATAGCATTTCTAATTTCTGCCCAATAGCCATTCTTTCCCCAATTTCAAAAGTCCTTGAAAAATGTATCCACCTGCAACTCATGCCCCACCTCCTAAATAACCATCTCCTCACCCCTACTCAACACGGTTTCCGTCCTGGCCACAGTACCATTACTGCTCTCCTGTCTTTCTTAGACATTGTCAACCTTGCCCATGACTCTGGAGATATTGTCCCCACTGTTCTTCTTGACCTTTCTAAGGCATTCGACACTGTATCCCACACACTTCTTCTTAACCACCTTTCTAACCTCAATCTCTCCCTCGATTCCCGTTCTTGGTTCAAAAGTTATCTCTCAGATAGATCCAAAGCTGTGAAATGGCAAACGGGTACCTCTACCTTCCTTCCTACCCCTACCGGAGTTCCACAGGGTTCTATTCTCGGACCTATGCTCTTTAATGTCTTCATCAATGATTTTCACTCAGCAATTACTCACTCTCAAATAGTGCAATATGCAGATGACTCCACTTTAGTCTGCTCAGCCTCTAGCCTTCCCGAGCTCCAGGCCAAGACCCAATTGGCCTTCACAACTACAGAGACTTGGATGCTTCAAAACCATCTCTCCCTTAATGCCAATAAATCCCACATCATTCTCTTCTCCCCCTCAAAAGCACTCCCACTTGATAAGCTCTCTTTCAAGATCACCAGCCTCTCCCACTCCTCAATAGAAGTTGTTAGTTGTGCCAAATTACTTAGTGTTATCATCGATGAACACCTGAAATTTAATACTCATATTCAACTAAACATAAAAAAACCCATCAGAAGCTCAGTATGCTTTATAGAAACGCTAACTTTCTATCATTAGCTACACGACAAACATTCACCTCTACCTTCCTTCTACCTTCTCTATTGTATGGCGCTCCTCTTCTAACCAACCTCACAGCTTCTATCTCTTCAAAACTAGAAAGCTGCTACAACAAAATCGCCAAATTCGATACTAACTCTACTCATTCTACACACCATTGCATCTCCCTCCATAGTCTTCAATGGCTAGAACTCCCTAATCATCTTGACTACCTCCAACTTACTACTGCCCACAAACTAATTTTTAAACCCACTGCTCGCCATGCACTATCTAATATCTTGCCTTTCTGCACTCCTCTCAGGCCCCTAAGATCAGGCCACCAAAATCTTCTTTCAGTGCATAAACCTAAACGACCCCCTGGCCACCTTCTACTTTCTTATACTATAGCAAAAACATGGAACTTGCTTCCTCCTCTGCTAAGAGTCATTAGAAGCCCTGAACAATTAAAATCTCTACTCCATTCTCACCTCTCCCAAAACTGGAAATGTAATTGTATACTTCCTACCTAGATCCTATTACATCCTGGTTTCAATATTCTCCCTCCTGCCCCTCTTCTTCCAACTCTTTCTTCAGCTCCCCACCCTCTACTTCTTTATCTTTTTTCCCCCTGTATAAACTCTATGTAAATTATTTTTATATCTTCACTTCCCCACTGCCTATATGCCTATTTTTGCAACTGTATCTTTTACCATTTCCATAAGATGTATCTTTCACCACAAACATAAAATGAATCTTTGTCTAACTGTTCTTTTTTTTTCCCTCCTCCTGGCATCTCTTCCCCTTTATTTCTTTGCACCTCCTTTTTCCTACACTTCTCCTCTGATTTACTTCATTTGCATTTCATATCTATGTATATTTTTTCTTCTATGCTAACAATTCAAGTGTATAAAAAAAATTATTTTTACTTGTTTGTAAATTAAGTGTGCAATGTGTTAGGAATATGGAGCTTTAAGTGTGCAATGTGTTTGTAATATGTAGCTTTTCTCCCTGGGCCTCCACTGAAAACAGGCTTTTGGGCCCAGTAGACTTCCCCCGTTATCAAACTGGAAATAAATAAATAAGGGGAATGTCTCGTGTATATCTGTGAGTCAGCTGCAAGTAGCTTCCATATCACACATGCACTCAGCTCACCCCACCATCAGCCACAGGTTTATCATGGGTGATATCCTTGCTGTTGGGAATGAGTACAGTATGAATGACCCCCCCCCCACTTTTGCACCCTATCAGCATCCAGACCAATGGATTAATATGGATATGAACTATTGCCATTAACACCTTGCACAATTACCCTGTCACCCCAGTCAAATCTACTGGCTCGCAGCCTGGGAATATAGGAGTGACAGAATGCACTAGCCTGCTACAGATGGCTTGCATCACTACCAAATGGCCTACAGTCCTCTGTCAAAGGCCTGTGCCTCACCCGTAGTTCCAATGTATGGTATCTCATGGGGTCCCAACTAACAACATAAAACAGTCAACAGAACACACGTGGAAGGCCATGTTGACAAATCCCAGTAGCATGCCCACCATGTCCTACTGCATGAACTGTAGACCAACCCCTAAATACCACTGGGATGAAGGACCAACTATAGGGATGCTTCTCAGATATTGCTCGCATAATGTTTGGAAAAGGACAGAATAACAGAGTAGGTGGGTGTAGAAGCATGGACATCATGGAGTGTGTGAAGTCTGAAACTCTGATGTGTACCCATACTACCCCTGCCTGCAAACCCAGTAATGGGTGGCTACAAACCTGCTTGTAAACCACAATGTGAAGGGGGAACTGAACAGATATATGAGCTTTGCCTCTGGGTAATCTGGGTGAATCTGTACAGCTGAGAGGTATGGCCATAGCAGGATATGGCCAGTCTGCTACATCGATATATGTACAAGAAAGGGATCCTCAGCCACCATAATACCAAGGTGATGGACCATTTACACAAATACATCAGCAAGTGTCTGCAGCAACCCCTCCAGAATGGCAGGAGTGTTCAAGAATATGTAGGCTGCAGACCACAATACAGGACACATCTTCATTCATCTTGTATTTCCCAGGAAATAACTGTGAGCAAATAAGTATATCTGTTAGTAGTTGATGACATAATACATCACAGTGTAAAACAGTACATATGTCTGAATATCTCTGCTAACACCAACCATGTAACACAAGCAGCACAGACAGCAATAGTTACAGTATCCCATCTGTCGCCCATTCTGACTCCATATTGTCAACCTATCTACAGATATCCTGCAAAAACAGGTTGCTAGCTGTAGGTGTAGAACACCAAACCCTGGACTGGAGTACAACCTACCTTGAATGGAGTCACACACTCAGTACAGAAGGTCATACTGCACATGCTCCTACACTTAGAGAAATGAAGCCCATGTCTGACAACACAGTGGACTATACATATCCGTCAGTCACAGATGTCTGTGCACACACACCACATTGTACACCATTCATGCTTTGCACACACATTGGATAGGAATACTCACACATATCCAAGTCCAACACACTATAATATGTCAAACATACACACACACACAGATGTGGGGAAGAGAGAGACTGACAGTGACAGAGAGATTTCCATTATGAGTCCTGTCCCACCCACCCCACATCCAATAGCCGATATCACATGATGTGCTGATGTCAATCACTGTAGACATTTCTTTTGGTAGCCCTCAGCCCTATAGTGTCTGTGGTGCTTGTGATAACTGTGTAACATGATAGTACAAATCAGTCTTCATCTTGCATTTGTATACCCAGTCCTGTCAAATGTAAAGTTGTATGTGACTGAGTGTGTGTTTCCAGAGGAATGATTTATGGCCCGTTCACACACACTGCACTTCCCATTGCCCATGTTAGCACTCCTGCTGATGTCAGTCACCTCGAAATAACCCTCTGCCCAGGTCTCAGCCCTGTAAGCTGTGTGGCACTGGCGATACATGTGTAATACTGTAGTGTGGAAAACTGGTTAGGTAGGAGTTTTAATCTCAGACATGGCAACTGTGTGTGTGTGTGTGTGTGTGTGTGTGTGTGTGTGTGTGTGTGTGTGTGCGTGTGTGTGTGTGTGTGTGTGTGTGTGTGTGTGTGTGTGTGTGTGTGTGTGTGTGTGTGTTTGTTTGTGGAGATAAATGATTTTGAGGCCATTCACATTCACTACACCTCCCATTGCCCTACTTTAGCATGCCTGCTGATGTCAGTTACTTTGAAATAACCCTTTGGACAAGTGCCAGCCCTATAAGCTCCGTGGCGCTTGCGATGACTGCATAATGCTATAGTGTAACATACTAGTTAAGTAGGAGTTGTAATTCCAGACATGACAACTGTGAAACTGTGTGTTTGTGTGAGAGAGTGTGTGTGCATTTGATAATACCTGATCTTATGGACATTTTAACTTACTACTCTCTCCTTACCCCTTTTTTAGCACTGCTGCTGATGCTAGTCACCTTCAAAGATACCTTTGGACAACTCTTCCTCATATAAGCTCCATGGCACTTGCAATAACTGTGTAACACTATAGTGTAGCATACTAGTTAGGCAGGAGTTCTAATCCTAGACATAACAACCATGTGCATTTGTGTGAGAGAATGTGTGTGTCTTTGGTAATGCATAATTTTGAGGCCATTCACACTCACTACACCTCCCATTGCCCTACTTTAGTATGCCTGCTGATGCCAGTCACCTTGAAATAATCCTTTAGAGAAGTGCCAGCCCTACAAGCTCAGTGGCACTTGTGATAATTGCGTAATGCTATACTGTGTCATATTAGTTAGATAGGAATTTTAATCCCAGCCATGTCAACTGTGAAACTTTGTGTTTGTGTGAGAGATTGTGTGTGTCTTTGATGATACCTGATTTTATGGACATTCACAATTACTACTCTTTCCTTACCCCTCCTTTAGCACTGCTGCTGATGTTAGTCACCTTCAAAGATACCTTTGGACAGCTTTCCAACATATAAGCTCTGTTGTGCTTGTGATAACTGAATAATACTATAGTATAGCATACTAGTTAGGCAGGAGTTCTAATCCCAGACATGGCAACTGTGAAACTGTGTGCGTTTGTGTGAGACAGTGTGTGTGTGTGTCTTTGATAATACCACATTTTATGGACATTCACATTTACTACTCTCCCCTTTCCCCTCCTTTAGCACTGCTGCTGATGTTACTCACCTTCAAAGATACCATGGCACAGCTCTCTAACATGTAAGCTCCATGGTGTGTGCCATAAATGTGGAACAATGTGGTAGCAGTAACTACATAGGTATGCGTTTGAATCTCATATGTGGCAAGTGTTTGTGTGGGTACATATGTATGTCTGTACCTCAAAGATTTTCACCCCAGTACACATCTCAGTGCCTGACTTTAACATTCCTGCAGATATCATCCACCTTAGAAGTACCTGTTGCCAACACTAAATTGTGTGTGTGGAGATGAATGATTTTGAGGCCATTCACACTCACTACACATCCCATGTGGCAAATGTGTAACATAATAGTTTGAAAAGATTGTTAGATAGAGGTTTAAACCTCACCCCTGGACAAATGTAAATGTGTATGCAGGGTAAAATTATTTTGGGGATCTCTCAACCACTACATCACCCAATGCCAGTATTTATAAGGTCTGGTGATGTTCCTCATCTTGGAAATACCTTGGGACAACATCCATCCTATAAGCTGCATGGCATGTGCGATAAATGTGGTACACTGTAGTAACCATGCATAGCTAGGTAGGGGGTTGAAATTCAGTACTGGCAAGTGTGTGTCTGTCATCAGTATCCTGTGTGGGGGGTGCTGTGATTGTGTAATAACAGAATCCACTGTGGGGCGGGTTTTGCTAAATTATTGTGTTGAGGACCTAGTATATGTCACAATGTCCACATTACAAGGCCAACAGATGTCAAACACCAGAGAGGTTAGTGTAGACAATCCACAGCCCTACATGTGGCAGTATGGATTGGTGAACAATATAGGCAACCCTTCTATTACTCAGAGAACACTCTCCACCCATGTCTCATGCACACACTTGGCTAGCCAACAACCACTATATTGGTAGTTTCCTGTATATTGCTTCCCAGATAGTACCCACGGTGTGATTGCAGTGGACTACATGCCTGTTGACCACAACAGTGCCACTGACATTAGAAAGTACTTTGATGTGTTACATCTCCTGACTGTGTTATCCAGCAAGTAAAAGGACATGGCACCCTGTTCCATCTCCTCAGTAGCCAAATAAATGTGTACAGTGGCCCTTTTGCCATGTTCCCCACTGGATGCTTGCAACAACTGTAGAGTCTGCAAATGTACCCCACAAAGGGAATACCATGCCTTATACACATGCCCTGTATGGACAGATGCCACTAACTCCACTGAATACCTGTATCATCCTGTCAATTTAAGTGCAAGCACAACCTTAGCTACATAGCCAGGTCTTACCAAATGAGGTCAGGAATGCTACATCAGAAGATAACAATCTGTCCACACAACATGCCCAAGAGACCTCAAGTACACTTCTACATGTCAAAGAACATGCATGTGGGACATGTGCACAACCCAGACATTGTCCATGTTATTGAATATAGATCACATACATGGGAAGCAGTGCACATCACTGGCCACCCACAATAGTAACCCAGATGAGTGGATGGTGAATACAATACCCACCACTGGGGACCACTACAGGGACTACACCCTTGAACCACACTGGGGAGTATTGTCATGTGGCCTGATGCCAAAGTATTCCCTTGGCCATGCCTTGTAGAGCCTTTAGGTCCATTCTCCTATGTCCATTCTTCTGTTAAGCAATGAACCTATGGATCTCAGTACTGGCAAGTGTGTGTGTGTGTGTGTGTGTGTGTGTGTGTGTGTGTGTGTGTGTGTGTGTGTGTGTGTGTGTGTGTGTTTGTGTGTGTGTGTGTGTGGAGATGAATGATTTGGAGGCCATTCACACTCACTACACATCCCATTGCCCTACTTTAGCATGCCTGCTGATGTCAGTCACCTTGAAAAATCCTTTGGTCATGTTTCAGCGCTATAAGCTCTGTGGTGCTTGGGATAACTGTGTAATACTGTAGTGTAGCAAACTAGTTAGGTAGGAGTTCTAATCCTGGTCCTGGCAACTGTGATAAAGTGTGTGTTTGTGTGAGAGTGTGTGTGTGTGTCTTTATTAACACCTTATTTTGTGGACATTCACACTTACTACACTTCCCTTACCCCTCCTTTAGCACTGCTGCTGATGTCACTCACCTTCAAAGATACCTTTGGACAACTCTTTAACACATAAGCTCCATGGCACATCCAATAACTGTGTAACACTGTAATAGCAATGATTAACCAGCTAGGGGTTTGAAAATCAGTACTGGTGTGTGTGTGTGTGTGTGTGTGTGTGTGTGTGTGTGTGTGTGTGTGTGTGTGTGTGTGTGTGTCATCAGTATCCTTGTGGGTGCAGGGGTGTTAGTTGTAATGACAGGATCCATTGCAGTGTGAGTTTTGCTACATTATTATATTGAGGACCTATATGTCCCAATGTCCACATTACAAGGCCAACAGTTTTCAAACATTATAGAGGTTGTTGTAGACAATCCACAGCCATAAATGTGTACTGCTATGTGCAATTACTATATGACAGTGTGGATTAGTAAGCAATATAGGCAACCATTATAATACCCAGATACCATTCTCCACACACAGATCATACACAAACACGCTTGGCTCTTTCTCCCTTCCTTTCTTACTTTCTCTCTCTCTCTCTCTCTCTCTCTCTCTCTCTCTCTCTCTCTCTCTGGTAGATGTGGAAAAATGCATCTGTTTTGCATAGGCAGCAGCTTGACTTTTGTAGGTAATGCTCATGCTCAGCAAATGGCCTGTGCATGAATTGGCATCCCCACTTGCTTATTGCATGTAGAACAGCTGTGGTATCATTCCTATAGCCAACTGCATGGAAACACACTCCTATAACTAAGCACTTCATGTGGTTGTTGGCCCTTTTCCTTCATTTTGAGCAGGACTTCATGTTGGTGTCTGACAAACAGCATCACAGGGGGTAGTTGGAAACACCTCTTACAACAAACACTGTGGAGACAGGCCGACAAACAGGAGGGGGATGTTCCAGACATGAGGACAGAATGTAAGTATTGCTATTCTACATTTGAAGTAATGTTGGTTTAACAGGATTTGTGTGGATATGGCTGTTCTGCATGATTTAAAGTCTGGCATGACAGTGTTATGTGGTTGAGGAAACTCACCTGTAGAGCTATCTGCAGACTGGCCAGAGTTTGGAGTATTAGATGTGGTGTGTTACTCACACATTTCCTGTCTTTAGAAATGCAGAAGCATACTCTGATGATTGCAGTGAGTAAATGGTGACACTCATCTGTATTACTGACTTCATAACCCTCAGAAGAGATATGTCACAACAAACCCTGTTACACCAGCAATTTTCTCAGATTATCACAGCGATATGTCAATATTGGCCCTGTGTTTGTGCCTCTGTCCCCCAAGTCTGTCACCCTTTGTCCATATGTCATGCAGTAAGATGTGAATATGCACAGTATATCATTATTTACTGACATCATTCCTGATAACAAGCCAATGATATATCAGACTGCCAGACATGTTATGTATAGTAGGCCTTATATTTGAGGACAAAACCTGGACATTCTGTTGTAGTCTGTACAGTGGTGAGGTCTGTGTACTTATGGTGATTGTTGACAGAGTGTCAGTATCATGTAGCAGTGTATTGTGAATATGTTACTTGGCCTGTGTACAGACTGTGGTAGATGTCAGTGTTCTTGGTCCTGTTCTATCTGACGTTGCATGCTGCTCCAGTTTCTGGTACCCTATTTTGTTTGGAGGGCCAAACTGAGACATCTCCCATACCACAGTCAGGCATCAGACTACATTGTGAATTGGACCAGTATATGTAGGTTTAGTGTGTAAGCGGCAAATATGAGGATGTTTTTTTTTCACACAGTCCATATACTGTACTATTAATTAGGCTTACCATAATGTGACTGTGTTGAGGTTGGTTGTGGGTATGCAAATTCACACTGGTGTCCGTTACTCCATGCTGTTACATGCCTGTAGTGCCTGCTATATTTGCAATTACATGTGCATTTCCCCATAGGAAACTTGGGTCAGTGTTTTGGCATTCTGCCTGTAGTTTACACAGTGCTAGGTGACATGCCTAGCAGCTCAGTGTATTTACCTAGTGTGATGTTATGTCCGGATAGTTATCAGATGTACTGTTGCCTGGCCACCATATGTGTTGTGTATTTCTGAAAAAGCAGTGGGATGCTGTGAAGATGTATGTCACTAACTAGTGGGAAGTATGTGGGCTTGGGACCTCTGCTCCTCCAGTTAATATGTGTTAAGACAGACAGGAGGGTGTGAATGCATCAACTGTGTGAGCTTATCTACTCCAGTATTTGTGTTATATCCCCATTTTCATGGCTGTAAACATCCCCTTTGACAGGCTTGGTCCACACGTCTTGAACTAAGGAGTTCTGTGTATACCTCTGGACTGATGGATTGTTTCAGACTATCCATGTTTATTGGTCATATTTCTGGGGTATTCCACAGGATGATTACTGTGATTTGTGTGGTACTTCACTATGATGATCTTGTGATGTCTGTCAGTAACTGATGGCGTACATGTCAGTTTCAGAAGAGCCTTTCTACACAACATGTCTGTTGACACAACCCCTGTTACTGTAGCAACATTCTACATTTATAACTGCAATACTTACATTACATTCCCTTGCACTAAGAGGTTGTGAGTTATGGTGCTGAGGTATGACTCCACTACTTGTTATGGGCATATGTTATATATAAATATATATGGTTCCATTTATAACTATCGAAATTTCAAAATAACAAAGTTCTGATCATCGAGACCAGAACATCGAATTTTGAAACATCGAAGGTTACAAGTGTAATCAAAAAAAAAAAAGAAAAAGAAAATTTAACACTTGTATGCAGGGGGGCTTTGCCCCCTGCACCCCCCATGTGGGGGGCTGTGCCCACACACCCCCTACTTTAATATTCCAACTCCGAGACCGCACTACAGTGGAGTAAAGGGAAATCTCCCATTTAGCGCTATATGCAGAAGCGCTAAACGGGAGATTTTCCGTACCCTATCTGTAGTGCCATCACACAGATGGCACATAGACACACACAGTATGCATGGCACCTTGGTGCCCTGCAAAAGCACAAACATTCTCCCACCTACACTTACCTTTTTCTTCCTCTTCAAACCTTCGATGTTTTAAAACTCGATGTTCTGGTCTCGATGATCTGAACTTTGATGATTTAAACATTCGATGGTTTGAAGGGGAGCCATATATATATATATATATATATATATATATATATATATATACATATATATATATATATATATATATATATATATATATATATATATATATATATATAAATATATATGTGTGTATGTACATGTATACATATATCTACATATGTATATATATATATATATATATATATATATATATATATATATATATATATATACCTTCTCAGATGTATCCCAACATATTTATCTGATATGTGTATATTTAGATATAAAAACATGACTGATTCAACACTATTTTCACTAACAAGTAGAAAACAATTGTAGTAGTCAAAGCAGTTGTTCACTACTATTCAGTATGTGTACTGAATGATATAGTTGAACAAGCAACAAACGGTTTTACAGCACAGATGGCTTAGTGGTTAAGTGCTGTGACTGTAGTCTACAGGTTCCTGGGTTTAAGACCTGCAATTGCTGTCTATTTTGTTGCTAGGCAGAACAAGGACTGTTGGATACAGAGTGGTTAAGGGAGTTTTGAGCAGCTTTAAGCAGGTTTGCATGGGTTTGCGTGATGGTAAGTGGAGCTAATGTACAGTTAAACAAAAAGGCACTTGCACCGTGTAGGCTTTGTTTACCAGTGACTAAATCTGCTTAGCATTTACATTTAAGCAATGCTTACACCTGCTAAGCATAGCTCAGCCCTGGTAACCAGTGATCACATTCCAGTCTGATAAAATAGCAGGGTAATGACATCTTTAGTAAGTGTATTTAATTCCATGTGCATAACATGCTTCTATGTGTTGTCATTACAGTAGCCAGGGGTGTGAGTATACTGTATGAGATACCTGAGTATACATGGCTAGTACCACAATCTTTTCTCTTTGCATGTGTTTCATATATGCGTAGTATCCCAGGTTATATGCAGTGACACTTGCATGTATTGTATCATTACATTACTACTTTTAGCAGTGCTTTTTCCAAGTAAGAGTAGATTGCAGATTGTAGTACTGGGACCATAGACTCCTGCATGCAAAGCTGGATTTTGAGTACTGACTATCATGTTCTTGGTGTGTGAGCTGAATGTTATTAATTATCTCCTACTGGATATTAATCTGATATGTGGATATTAACTGTAGACTACTATGTTTTTAGGACATGCCATTGAGTGCTGTTGTCATGTAGTAATGGCATTCCTATCAATGTCAGACATCTATCTGTCAAAACATTCATCCTAATGCATAACCTGTTGGCTAGCTAATTTCTGTCTGTCTTCTGTACAGATGTGCAGATGTCAGGTATCCATCTTGGCTGCTTACAGACAATCTTTGATTGTCAGACACTGACATGTCTGCCCAGCTGTGTTATGAATGCTACAGCTAGGAATCCCCTTGCTGTATGCACCACATGCCATGGATACCTCAACCAGACTACCACAGTCAAAAGAACATGCTCGGGTACAGGTCTCTAACCCAGACACTGGCCATCGTATGTAATATATGTTGCACACATGTCAATTGGAGCACCTCACTGGTCCTCTGCAAGAGAAAAACAGATGATTAGATTTTGAATTTAACTGTCACCCTGGGAATCACTCAAGTGGCATCAGTTGATAGAAGGCCTGCTGACAAATGTCAGGTGGCATGATACCAAGGTACCCACATGCCGTACTCTTCTCATCTCTCCATGGACATTAGCCTGGCACACACCTAGGAACACCTGCACCTATGGACCTCAGTACTGACAAATGTGTCAGTGTGCATTACTGAGAATAGCAGTGTCTGTATGTTTGTAAACTTGTAGTTGAAAATACTCTGAGGGCCTTCTCACCCACTACACCCCCCCACTGCTATACTTAGAAATGGCTGCTGCTATAACTGACATTAAATGTACCTTGTTACACTCTTCACCCTATGGGCTACATGTAGCTTGCAGTACCAGCATAACATTGTTCTACAAATGGGTAGATAGGTATGGGTTACCCTCTGAGTCCTGGAAAGTTTGTGTATTTGTGTGCAATTGTGTATGAGTGTGCATATTTGTAGGTGACAGCATTCTGAGGCCACATTCTCCAAATACAATAAACATTGCCATACATTATAAGAGATAGTGATGTTGCTGACATTAGGAGAGTCACAACAACCCCTCACCCTACTATCCCTGTGGTATGTGCAATAGATGCATATCCCTGTAGTAGCACCGATTAGATAGACAAGGGTTTGTATTGCAGTCCTGGTCAATGTGTGATTGTGGGTATGTCAGAGTATTATCATGGGTTTCAGTGAGTACAATATCCAATGTGGGGTGTGGGTACTGGGTATACTGTCTGAATACCATGGTACTCCCAGTGCATGTCCCAAGGTCCACTGTATGAGGACCGCTGTCACCATCAACCATAAAGGTAACTGATTACACTATCTACCCCAATGATGCATGTGCTGTGTGCAAAAACTCTGTAACAGAATTTTCTCAGTGACAAGGTAGTTAGCACTGCTAAACCCAGGTCTGTCAAATGTGTCTATGACTGTATGTGTTTGTCAATGTGTATATGACAGTATGTCATACTATGTATTGTTCTTTAACACCTAGTACATCCCCCATTACCATACTGTAAAAGGCCTGGTGATGTTCTTCACTTAGCAGGAAACTCCGGACACACCTCACCCTAAAAGCTCTGTGGTATGTGCAATTAAGGCCAAACACATTAGTAGCAATAAGTACCTAGGTAGGGGTTCTACTCTCAGTGTTGCCAAGTAAGTGCATGTGTATGTGAAGGAATCTACTTCAGTTTGCAGAAAATATATGTCCCAGGAGATCATTTGGCTGATAACTAACTGGCAAAAGGTAACATTACAAAACAATCATCTTGTGGAAATACATTCAATCAAAACTAGTACTGGATGTGTAAATGCCTTCTTCCCCACAGTACAGCTGTACAGCAATACTGGAGTTGGTATATATATATATAAATGGGTGTGGTTACTGTGGGCACAGCCACTCACATTGGGGTTATTGTTGTGCGTATCCCCCTTCTTAGTGTGCTGTTATACTGTACAGTTTATGTTAACAGGTTAAGTAGTTGTTAATCACACTTGGTGTGTTTTTATGCCACCCCACACCCTCCAAAGTGGAGGGGGGGCTGTGCCACCCACACCAGCACACCTATGTTTACCAACTCCATGATTGGACTACAATGGGGAAGAGGACATATACCTTGCCAGTACCATTGTCAATTATATTAAACTGGCAGACTGATTATTTACTGATGTGATGATTTGGAAATTTGGTCATGGTGAAATTACATAGGCCAAAATGAGATCACTGCAAAATGAAGTACATCCATGTGAACAGTATTCTCTGTGTATTGCATCAACACCAAAGCCTCTATGTGTGTGTGCTATTCACAAACATTTGGTGTGTGCCACCCAGTACACTTACCATTGTCCACTGTAGAAGAGCTGCTTACATCAGCCACCATGCACGCACCTGTATACATCCCTCAGACCTATCAGCCATGTGGCACATGCAGTAACTGTTATACAGACCTGTTACCTGTGTTCAGCTGTATCCAGGATATGACACAGTCAATTTGTCACCACAGTGCCACACCCCTTGAAGGAAAGGACAGCAGACCAACATCCTGCTGACACACAGATACCTAGAACACAAACAGAATACATTATGGAGACCACAGTCAGTGTTAATAACACCTATAATGCAACATGGCTGGAGAGTTACACAGCCTGATGTGTTAGCATTAATAATTCCAGTTGAAAACATGTTAAACAGCATTACATTGTTAAACCTTAGTGCATTCACCCTGTGCATCAGAACCATATTAGCATGTCCCTGCATCGATGGTATGGATGACAGGGATGTGGCACAGGTATCATCATATGCACAAGGTGTGTTGTGGGTTTTCCAGAGGCCTTGGCTGAGCCATTTGGTTAACATCATGTTTGTGTGTTAGGGGGGGTTCTTTATTAAATGGGCTGTGAAGACATGGTGTGTGTAGGTATGGAGGTGCCCTAGATGTGTTGGTGATGTGTGTGTGTGTGTGTGTGTGTGTGTGTGTGTGTGTGTGTGTGTGTGTGTGTGTGTGTGTGTGTGTGTGTATGCATGCACACATTTCTGCTGTGTGGCTGCCCTATACAGGGCATTTTACAGCATGGCAGCGCACCTTCATACATATGCATGGCGCGCTGACATGTTGAACAGGAATGGTATCTGCTGTGCAGGAATAATTTATTCCTGCATGGCTGCTTGCTGAATCCGGGGGTGTGATTATTAATCACTTTCCACTCGTCGGTAGTTGAGGAGTACATTATTTATTCCCTATAATGCACTGAAAATGAATCTTTTTGCAGAGTGCTTTGTATGGTTAAGATAAAGTCAGACCATTATACATGAGAGATGGTTGAAAACTGTGCATTCATAAATGCAGCAAAACTTTCCCCTGTAATATTTCTTCAAACTATTTAATTACACAATTTGTAAATTAGGACCTTTGGGCTTTAATCAAATAAATCACTGAATAAAATAATGGTAATGAAATTACTAAAGTGATTATCATTTATGTTCAAGCAGGTATTCTTTCAAAGTAAGCTATGACTGACACATCCCCCAAGATTCACGAACGTCTGATTTCCATGCAGGAACAATGTAGGAGCTCCTGTATGGAAAATGGCCACTGAGCGATCCAGGAAAGTGGCATTTTCACACGCACGAGTGGCCCTACACTGTTCCTGCATGGAAAGCAGTGTGAGATGCAAATCACCTAATTTACTGGTAAAAAACCATGCAAATGAGGTGATTTTGTGATCCATGAAGCTGGCCAGACTCCATGCAGAAACAGTGTCAGAGCAGAAATGTATTCAGTTAATAACTGAATACATTTCTGCATCTGAAAAAATGGAGACAGGACAGCTCAGGGAAAGCATGTATTGCAGTCAAATACAAATGCCAATGGCCAAATATAAGGCCATTGGCATCAATAACAGTTTTTTTTTTAATTAAACTTTTTTTTGGGCCGATCACGACTGTTTACGCTTAGGGCAGTGGCTCGCAAACGGGATTGTGCCAAAAATAAAAAAAAATGAGAAAAGTCAAATTTAAGATAATTCTGCATTTTGCCATCATAGTCAATGACATGCAGAATATAAACAATGCCAGGGAGCACTGGTTGTCAAGGGGAAAGGGCCTGTTTATGTACAGTAACTAATGACTTACACACTGGGGTATGCAAATGAGGGGGGTTATACTAAATCACAGATTTCCTCAAAGAGTTAGCTTGTACCTAACTGTGTAGGTGCAGCCATACAACAGTGCAAATGTAAGAGCTGAATGACTTCATAAGGGGATGTGTCGTGCTTGCTGTAAGTGCATTGGAGTTCTGTGGCCCATGTTTGCCCTTAGCTAAGCACAGCTAAGGAAGGGTGTGTGTCAGATGTGCCCGAGCACTGTGTATATAGACTAAATGGGTGTGCTTGTCATGCACCGGGATTTAAACAAAAACAAAAAACAAAAAAAAGGAAATGGCAGCACTGTTTAAATTTGAGCACTGGGTATGTGCGCAACACCTCAGGGCTTAAATATGGAGGAACTGGAAATGGGAAATAGCACTAAGAAAGCAATCAAGGAGAACTAGCATAGCTGGCAGGTGGAAAGTATCAGAATCAGCCAATTACACATGCAGCAGCCCAGCACACTAATACAAACCATGCAAACACCCTACAGACTGTTTTTTCCCACAAACTCTACAGCACCAGTGTACACAGTTGGGGGATTTTTAACTGGCAAAACTAACTAAAAATATTAGAGGCTGCTGCTGCTTTACTCCATCAATATGTGCTAGAGACTGAGGGTGGTGAGGAGGAGAATGCTGTCAACCGGCCGATAGTGAGGAGGAGGAGAAGAATGTAAAGACCCAGGGTAACCTACTAGGGCCTACATGAGCTGGAGATATTGGAGCACTATAGGGTAGACAGGGACATTCTACAGCAAATCGTTGAGCTGTGCTGGCCATGCCTTACACACAGATCTAATAGAGGGGAATCCATCCCAGTGGATACCAAGGTATGTCTAGGCTTAAGAATACTAGCCACAGGTACCTTCCAAAGAACAACTGGGAATATCATGGGGGTCTCACAGGCATCAGCATCCAGGGTATGCCACCAATTCTTGGATGCCATTACACATCATGCCAATGAGCACATATATTTCCCTACCACCCGTGAGGCGCTGACCACATGTATGCATCTCTTCCACCGTATAGCAGAATATCCTGAGGTAGTTGGTGCTATAGACTGCATGGACATCCACATCAAAGCACCACCCAGTGAGCAGGACAGGGTCTACATAAACCGCAAGGGCTTCCCCTCCATCAACTGCCAGGTCATATGCGATGCCCAGGGCATTATCATGAATGTGTGTGCTGGCAGCCCTGGAAGCTATCATGACTCCCACATCTGGCATTGCTCACAGATATATCAGGCATTTGCCAGGGGGGACATCCCATATGGCCATCTAGTGGGCGATGCTGGCTATGCACTGGAGCCATGGCTGATGACACCCATCAGAAATGCACACACACCTGAACAAGAACACCATAATGAGGCACACACACAAACCAGGATCATTGTATAGCATGTGTTTTGGATGCTCAAGTCATGGTTCCGCTGCCTTGACATATTCGGTGGAGCCTTGCAGTACTCTCCAACTACATATACACATAGGTTCATAGTATGTGCCATGCTACACAATATGGTCCTACAGAAACTGCTGCAGCAGGAACAGCATGGGGCAGAGCCACACAGCCCCCCACCATTACCAAGGCCAGCACATGCACAGAGGGACTCAGAGGAGGAACATCCTGAGCCTGCCCCTGTAGGCAGAAGGAGGCTTGCACAGTATGCCCAGGCCTTGGCAAAGAGGCAACGCATAGCACACACACTGACACTGTAGGGACCCAGGGACTGATACCTCTCTCTGACTCACATACAGTAAAAAGGATGCCAAACATGACACTACCTGAGCTTTACATGTACAGGGAGTGTACTATGTTCATCCAACATAGTCAGCCCTCCAGCACTGTCCTCAGTACTGGCCCAGCAACAAGGGGTAAGTCATTCTCCCTATAAATTACTGAATGGAGTAGTATGTTTTCATACTTGTATGTATGATATGGATGCAAGCATGCAAGAGAATTGGGTGGCTGAATGGGATAGCAGCAGACAGCTATATGGGACAGCAGGAAATTCATAACAAATACTGGTGTCAACATACTAGGCAGCACTACACAAGATGACAACCTCCACTGCAGTACATGTGATGGCCCAAAGAAATGTGGGTGTCAATAGGTCACACACATATAGATGTCAATGAGGGTCACATATCCACCACCAGCCTCACCCAGCAGGGCATGTGTAGATGACCATGAAGAAAGGCTGGGCTAAGGCCCCCAAATGATGGCAAAGGTGAACATCCCCCCACCAGACCTACACAGACATACTTCAACAGGTCTGGCAGTTGCATTCTAGTTCTGAAGGGTAAGAAGTCCGAAGCTGAAATATATGCCATTAAGATTGAACATGTGTACTCTACTGATATGCCTCCTGTCTGCATGATAGGTCACAATACCATATGAAATGGCAGCCAACAGAGTAACCGAAATACCAGTACAGTCATTTCAAATGTTAAAGTCTGCAGGTGTGCACCCCCCACAATCCTATGTAGAAATGCAGTAATAGATGACCTGCAGCACTCTCAAATGGCCTACAGTCCTCTGGCAAAGGCCCATGCCTCACCCATCGTGCCAGTGTACAGAATGTCAGGGGTTCCCAACTAACAACCTAACACAGTAAACAGAAAACAAATGCAAGGCCATGTTGAAAAATACCAGTAGCATGCATCCCCATGTCCTACTGCAAGGACTGTGGATCAGGCCATAAATACTACTGGGATAAAGGCCCAACTATAGGATACCTCTGAGATATTGCTTACATAATGTTAGGTGGAGGAGATAATAACAGAGGGGGGTATAGAAGCAAGGATGTCATGGAGTGTGTGAAGTCTGAAACTCTGATGTCTGCCCATACTACTCCTAACTGCAAACCAATGAATGAATAGACACAAAACCACTTGTAAGCCACAATGTGAAGGTAAACTGACCAGATATATGAGTCCTGCCTCTGGATAACCTGGGTGTATCTGTACAGCTGACAGATATGGCCCCAGCAGGAGATGGCCATTCCGTGAAGTTAAGAAAAGCACAAGGAGGTTAACCCCAGCCAGCATACTAACAAAGCGCTGCACCATTTACACAGAACCAGCAGTCTATTGTCTATATCTACTCCTCCACAATGGCAGGTGTGTGCCAGAATGTGTAGTCTATATGCCTCAGAATATTGGTCTCAGCTTCATTCATTTTGTATTTCCAGGTAAATAACTGTGAGCAAAGAATGACAACTGTCAGTAGTTGATAACATGACACATCATAGTGTAAAACAGTACATATGTCAGAATATCTATGCTACAACCAAACATGTCACAAAAGCAGCACAGACAGCAATAGTTACAGTTAAGCCCATTGTGTCTCCATATTGGCAACCTATCTACAGATATCCGCGTTTATATCACATTATCAAAAGATGAAAATAGCGAACGCTATTTCATCGAACCTAAAATATCTAAACCGCATAATATCGAACATTCAGAACAGTGAATTTTTTCCTTGGGAAAAAATTTGCTATTCCGAAACACATACACACAACACAAGCACACCTAAAAAACATCAATACACACACATACACTTAGAATCCTACAACTAACCCTACACTAAACTATACATACACTACTATCTATCCACTTACCTTAACCCAAACCCTAACCCTAAGGTCCGTCACTATCACACACTCACCTAACCCACGCTCCTAAATCTAATTCACCTAACCTGCGCCCTAACCCTAACTCACCTAACCCGCGTCCTAATCCTAACAACCACACAGTTGCACACTTACCTGAACCCAACCCGTAAATCCCCACCACAGCACTAAATATAGCAAAGCCACAGAACCGGCCAACCAAATTCTTTCCCCAGGAAAGAATTCGGTGTTCTGCAGCTTCGCTATTTTTAGCGTTCGATTAAAACGGGTCAATATTAGAACATTTAAAGTTTTAAAACTTTGATGTGCTGATATAGACCCAGATATCCTGCAGAAACAGTATGCTAGGTATAGCTGTAGCACACTAAACCCTGAACTGGAGTCCAACCCTCCCTGGAATGGATGCACATACTCAATATAGAAGGTCATACTGGGCATGCTCCTACACTTAGAGAAATGAAGCCCATGTCTCACAACACAGTGGACTACAGATATCAGTTATTTGCAGCTGTCTGTGCACACACACACCAAACTGTACACCATTGATACTTCACAACACACATATCTAAGGCCGACATAATATATTATGTCAAACATACACACACACACACACACACACACACACACACACACACACACACACACACAGGGAAGAGAAAGACAGACAGTGACAGAGAGAAACCCATTATGGGGCCTGTCCCACCCACTACACACCGCATTGGCCTATATCACATGATGTGCTGATGTCATTCACTGTAGAAATACCTTTGGTTATCCCTCAGCCCTATAGTGTCAGTGGTGCTTGTGATAACTGTGTAAAACTACAGTACATATAGGTATCTGTGTAGCAGTTGTTATCTCAGTCCTGTCCAATGTAAAGTTGTGTGTGAGTGTGTGTTTCTAGATGAACGTGGTTGAAGCCATTCACACTCACTAAACCTCCCTTACCCCTCCTTCAGTACTGCTGCTGATGTCAGTCACCTTCAAAGATACCTTTGGACAGTTCTCTAGCATATAAGCTCCATGGTGTTTGCGATAACTACATAATTTATTTATTTACTCTTGACTGGATCCTTTTTATTACTCTTGACTGGATCCTTATTAATAGCCACCCTGAAACTTATACTCCAGGAACCCTTCCTGACGATATCAGCGACCACATGCTTACCTACATTATTAGACAAAAAGTACATATCCCAACTACTCATAATCTTAAAACTTCCCGCTCAAAAAAATTCTTTAATCCACACAGCTTCCTAAATGAACTGCAAGCATGTGACTGGTCACCACTAACCCATCTTGAACTTGACAAAGCAGTTATCTATTTCAACACCAAATTTCTTCAAATCCTAGATTACCATGCACCTCTTCATTCTACTAGAATAAGATCCAAATCTGCCCCATGGCTCATAAAACAAACTGGACAAAAGATGCTCCTTAGAAATAAAATCTGGGCTAAATGGAGAGCTACCAAATGTCCATCAGATCAGCTCCACTTTAAGCAGTTAAGAAATGCCACCAAGAAAGATATTCTCAAAGACAAAAAAGACTTCTACCTTCACCTCCAACAAACCAGTCAACAAACTCCACAAAAATTTTGGTCCAGGATTAACAAACTTCTTCGTCCAGGTCACTCTGCTACCCCTGCCCCTGTAGGTTTTAACCATAATAACTCCAACCAGATCCCTGATGCCTTTAACACTTACTTTACAGGAGCCATTCAAACCCTAGCCAATTCTTTACCTCCCTTTACTGCTTCTCCACTAAGTTCCTCCAAGACTACATCACCTACCTTTCATATACAACCTGTACCTGCTTCTCTCATCTGTAAGCTATTTCAAAAACTGAAAACTTGTACCCCTTCTGCTGACCGTCTCCCATCTGAATACCTACAAATTGCCACAAAAGCTATAGACTATCCCATCTCTATCCTTATTAACAGAACCATCTCAGAAGGTAAAATTCCATCCATATGGAAAGTATCCCACATCATCCCTCTACATAAAGGAGGGTCTGCTATTGAGCTGTCTAACTTTCAACCTATTGCCTTACTCTCCCCAATAGCTAAAATTATGGAAAAATGTATTCACAAACAACGACTTAACTACCTACTACAAAATAACCAACTAGCCAATTGCCAACATGGCTTCAGACCATTCCATAGCACTACAACTGCCCTACTATCCTTCACAGACTCTATAAATAAAAATCGCAACAATAACTCCTTTTCCTCTGCACTATTTATTGACCTGCCAAAAGCCTTTGATATGAATAACCATAACTTACTCTTGGACAAACTAAAGATCCTTTCTCTTGAACCACAAGCATTACAATGGATTAGGTCTTATCTGGATAATAGACAGCAAGCAGTCCTTTGGGATAACAATCTGTCTTCACTACTTCCTGTAAATATTGGGGTACCCCAAGGCTCTATCTTAGGTCCCCTTCTTTTTTCCTTATTTATTAACGATCTACACATAAATATTCCTCAAGCCACCTGCATTCAATATGCAGATGATTCCACCTTAATTTGTTCAGCCAAGAACATAGTCTCTCTCCAGTCCCTCACCCAAACTGTTCTTCATAATGTTGAAAATTGGTTTATGCAACACTGTCTCCTCTTAAATCCCCAAAAAACAAAACTACTACTTTTTACCCCTACTCATAAATCACCTACTCCATCCTTCTCTGTAACCTCTAACAATGCTACCAACATAACCCCAGACTCTACAACCCGCCTACTAGGTGTTACAATTGATAATCGTCTCAACTTCGATGACCACATCAACACCACCATAAAGTCCATTAACAAAAAAACTTGGTACCCTCTATAGAATTAAACCCTTCCTTACCCCTTCTGCCAGGAAAACTATTGCACAAACCCACCTCATTTCTACCCTTTTCTATGCCTCTGCTATATATACTAACCTATCAAAAAATAACCTCTCCAAACTTGTCACCTGTTATAATAACATAGCTAGATTCATTACATGCTCCCCCTTCAAAACTCACCACTGCCTCAACCTCAAACAACTTGGATGGCTAGAACTGGAAAACCATATACTCTGTCAACAATTACTTATCACTCAAAAGATCCTATACCACCCTAACAACACCCCTATCCTCTCTAATCTGATTACACCATATAAAAATCTTGCTACACTACGCTCTGCTAACAAGCTCCTAGTTTCCACAATTAAATCCAGCAACAAAGCTGGTGACTCACTTTTCTCTAACACAGCAGGTAAAAACTGGAATTAACTTCCTTCTGAACTATCAATCTTAGCTTCTACTTCTCTATTTAAAAAACACCTCAAAGAACATCTTAAAACTCATTGGCTTTGTCCATGTGCTAACCCATACTGATATCTTTCCCCTTCCTTCTTACTCCTTTCCCTACTCCTCTATCCTATGCCACCTAATCTAGGTACTACTCCTTTCTTCTTAGTAATTCTATAAAACATAAAGGCCTTTCTCTCTTAATTGGGTTTTACTCTTACCCACTATTGTATTTAGTATAATCTTTTTACTCTAGTAATTTTTTTTTCTTAGTATAATTTTTAGAGTAATATTTTTAGAGTTTATAACCTGAGTATTATATATTTTTTTACCAATGCTTTCACTTTATGTGATTTTACATGCCTTTTTATATATGTTTAACATTGTCACTATTCATGTTTGGAGCTTTTCTCCCCGGGCCTCTACTGAAAATGGACATATATCCAGTTAGACTAGCCCGGTCAACAAATGTAAAATAAATAAATAAATACATTTATTTTACAATTGTTGACTGGGATAGCTCAACTGAATGTATGTCCATTTTCAGCGGAGGCATGGGGAGAAAAGATCCAAGATAATAATACACACTGAACATTTGGTAAATGCTAGTTTCAAGCAGATTACAGTCATAAGCAATACCAGCATTTAGCACATATAGTACTAACTTATTATAAAACACTTTACAAAACATAACATTATTTTCAAAGTTATATATACATACTATAGTGTAACAAATTAGTTAGGTAGGAGTTCAATTATGATCCTAGCAACTGTGTACATGTGAGAGATTGTGTGAGAGAGTGTGTGTATCCTTTGTAGAGACCTGCTCTTGTGGTCATTTACACTTACAACACTTCCCTTATCCCTCCTTTAGCACAGCTGCTGAAGTCATTCACCTTCAAAGATAACTTTGGACAGCTTTTTAACATATACGCTCTGTGGCACTTGCAATAACTGTGTCATGCTATTGTGTAACAAACTAGTTAGATAGGAGTTCCAGTCCTAATCCTGGCAACTGTGTAAATGTGAGTGTTTGTGAAAGAGAGTGTGAGTCTTTGTGAAAGAGTCTGTGTGTATCCTTATAGAGACCTGACTTTGTGGTCATTCACACTTACACTTCCCTTACCCCTCCTTTAGCACTGCTGCTGATGTCACTCACCTTCAAATATACCTTTGCACAATTTTACAGCATGTAAGCTCTATGGCATGTATGTGATAAATGCAGAACAATGTAGTAGCAATATCAACATAGGTAGGGGTTTGAGTCTCATCCCTAGCATGCATTTGTGTAAGTACATATGTAGGGCTGTGCCTCAAAGATTTTGGGCCCATTTACACCCAGTACACATCTCAGTGCCTGTCTTTAGTAGTCCTGCAGATATCATCCACCTTAGAAGTACCTGTTGGCAACTCTAAACCATGTAAGGTCAGTGGTGCATGTGGTAAATGTGTAACAATAATGGTCCAAAAAGATAGTTAGATAGAGGTTTGAACCTCACTCCTGGTAAATGTAAGTGTAGACTAAAATCTTTTTTGGAATCTCTCACCCACTACATCACCCAATGCCAGTATTTGCAAGGGCTGGTGATGTTCCTCACCTTAGAAGTACCGTGGGACTACATCCATCCTATAAGCTCTGTGACATGTGCAATAAATGCAGTACACTGTAGTAGCAATACATAACTAGGTAGGATTTGAAACTCAATACTGGCAAGTGTGTGTCTGTTATCAGTATCCTGTGTGGGGGTCAGTGTGATTGTGTAATAACAGGATCCATTGGGAGGTGGGTTTTGCTAAATTATGTTGAGGACCTAGTATATGTCACAATGTCCACATTACAAGGCCAACAGTTGTCAAACACTGTAGAGGTTGGTGTAGACAATACACAGCCCTAAATGTCTAGTGCCATGTGCAATGACTATGTGACAGTATGGATTAGTGAACAATATAGGCAATCCTTTTAATACTCAGAAACCACTCTCCGCCCACGTATCCTACACAAGCACACTTGGCTAGGCAACAACCATTATATCTGTAGTTCCCCTGCATATTGCCTCACAGATAGTACCCATGGTGTGATTGCAGTGGACTACATGCCTGTTGACCACAACAGTGCCACTGACATCAGAAAGTACTTTGATGTGTTACATCTTCTGACTATGTGTTACCCAGCAAGTAAAAGGACATGACACCCTGTTCCATCCCCTCAGTAGCCCAATCAATATGTACAGTGGCCCTTTTGCCATGTTCCCCACTGGACACCTGCAACAACTGCAGAGTCTGCAGAAGTATCCCACAAAGGGAATACTATGCCTTATACACATGCCCTGTATGGACAGATGCCACTAACTCTACTGAATACCCGTATCATACTGTCAATGTAGGTACAATCACTACCTCAGTTACATAGCCAGGTCTCACCAAATTAGGTCAGGAATGCTACATCAGAAGATACCAATCTGTCACACAACATGCCCCAGAGACCTCAAGCACACTTCCACATGTCAAAGAACATGCATGTGGGACATGTGCACAACCCAGGCACTGTCCATGTTATGGAATATACATCACATACATGGGAAGTAGTGTACATCACTGGCCACCCACAATAGAAATCTGGATGAGTAGATGGGGAATACAATACCCACCCCCTGGGGACCACTCCAGTGACTATACTCCTGAGCCACACTGGGGACTATTGTCATGTGGCCTGATGTCAGGTATTCACTTGGGCTAGCCTTGTAGAGCCTTCAGGCCCATTCATCTACTACACACCTACTACACACCTATGAAACAATGAACCTATGGATCTCAGTGCTGGTAATTGTGTGTGTGTGTGTGTGTGTGTGTGTGTGTGTGTGTGTGTGCGTGCGTGCGTGTGTGTGTGTGTGTGTGTGTGTGTGTGTGTGTGTGTGTGTGTGTGTGTGTGTGTGTGTGTGTGTGTGTGTGTGTGTGTGAATAGCAATCCCAGTGTGTTTCGTTGATGAATATCTCCTATGGCTGTGGTTATTAGCAATAGGAGGTATGTCCAAACCAAAACATGTACCATTCTCCATTCTACAACAGATGTTGTACATCAACATATACCTATATACAACCCTCATCCCTATAATCTGTGAGGCATATGCAATCACTGTGTTACAGACCTGGGATTACCACGCACATATGTACCCTGCCTATGATATGGTGGATGTGTCACCACACTGCCATACCCTGTGGACTTGCTGCAGGGCCACATCCTGGTGACACACAGATGCCTAGAACAGAAATGGGTTACAGCATGTGAGAACACATTCACTTAGCACTTCACTTGTGGGGGGAGAGGGGGGTAAAGCTGGCACTGAATGTGTTGCCAAGATTGTGGCCAATATCTATTGTCTCGGGATAGGTATTAGCTTTGTGGAGTAACTCACAGCACTTGCGTTTAATGCTGTGGAGATCGTTGATGTAACTATCAAAGGCTATTGTGACTGTCGTCAGTGTCTGCTGCATCTCTGCTGCCATAGATGCCTGTTGGGGATTCCATGAGGGATCCAAAGTTATGTTTGAGGCTAATATGGGAGTTTAACAGTCATGGGACACCAATTTTGCCTGAAACAATGTCCTCCTTCTGCTGTACACTTTAGTAATGGCAGGGGACTATCACATTGTCTTCCAGTGTTTGGAGGACAGTGTCTGGGTACTGTTGGCTCTGGCTAGTACCATGCATTCATGTACCTGTTTGTACAGTGCCTATGTGTATGATTTCACAGTCATGCAGATACTTCTCATTGTCATGGGTGCAGTGAAGACATCCACCCCTGTTTTCATGGCTGCAAAGTCGGTTTTGGAGAGGTTTTGCCAGGTGGTTATCTTTGTAGGGGGTGTGGCTGACATGTTGAGTTCCATGTTGATTACAGCCTGTGTGAATCTCAACATGCAGGGATTGACATCTGGGGATGAGCAGTGGCCCATTATTTAAGTGGACAACACAGGTCAACATTGTTGCATCCTCTACCAGGGGTCAGTATGAGCTGGTCTAGGGCAATGGAAATGATGAATCCAAGAAGTGTTGGGCCACTGTACTGGTGCTTGGCTACATTCCCCAGGTGATGGAGGGGTAGTTGAAGACTCGTACTATGTCAGTGTTGCAGTGGACCATCAGAGATGGCAGGGTATTGAGTAATCTGCATTGACAGTCTACGGACATAGATGTGGACCCATAGCAGGCTATGGTTTGGATTGCACTATTACCCAAAGGCAGTTGTACTGGAAGTATCTCCAATGCATTATGATGGGATACTAGTCTGGAGGTGTTCCTATCCATAATGAATATGGAGACAACACCATCTGTGGAGGTATGGTGTGGTCCATGTTTGGGGGCTGACAGCTGTGGAATGCATCATAGCCTGATACTGCAGGTATGCTGTCTACTGCTGTGAATCACCTCTCCATTACAGCAGACATGTGTCCTCCACTCCAGTGACTGCTATGAGTGACTGCATCCTGACAGTTAGATGTCCACTGTTGAGCAGCATGACCCTCAGATTGCATACATGTGTAGCTGTTATGGTAGTAATAACATTAGGAACACTGCCTAATAAGGCACCATAGGGGTGGCAAGACACTTAGCCAGTACCTGGCAACCCAGCAGTGATAAATGTAGGGCATCCCTGGCAAGTCATTAAGTTCTGACAATCATGCCATCCCAAGCAGAGAAGTTTTGTATCCCCTGAGAATGACACATAACAAATAAGCCAATGTTGCAACCATCTGTTGATAGTACCATAACATCACTCTGGGTGACAGTGGTACACTGCTCAGGGCTACTGTCACACCTACCTGGACCACATAATCAGATAGTTCATCCATGTCTCCTGTCATGTAGTCCAGGGAGGTGTGTCCCAAGTTATTCACACCCACATGGATATGGAGTGATACTCATAGTTGTTGTGGAGTGACATGACTGGCTGTGTCATGTGTTAGATGCTGGCATGTGATTGATATTTGGCTGTTACCTGCTCCATGTTCAACTTAGTGAGTGGGATGTGTGTGCATCAGTATTGAGTTACCCATGATCAATGTATTGTGCAAGGTGGTTAGCTTTAGGGGCTTAGGATGGGGGCACACTGTGTAGGTTAAATATGTGTCCCTTGGCATGTGTCCTGTTACAGTGTCTGAGTGGGTGTCTGCCTTGTTGGTCTGTGCTGTCTGGGTAGATGTCTATTGAGTGCCTCTGGGAAGATGGGTGTGTGGCTTTTCACTGTATGTCATGGCTGACAAAGTGGGTGTCATGATGAGTTACGTGTTTCACATGGTGTGGTGCAGGTGTTGATCCAGTCTTTGTTGGAGAATGCATATGTCCACATTGGGTGATATATATATATATATATATATATATATATATATATATATATATATATAGGTAACCCTCACAGGTCTGAGTGTTTGGAGATTAGAGGGGAGGGTTGTCTGTGTACATGCAGCAGTTGCAACAGTGCCCCAGAATGAACAAGTGCACCAGGTTAATGGGTGAAAGCATAGATAACTGAACTTCAAACATGCCTGGAGGGGTCGACATAACTAGTAAGTACTGGGGCGACATCTGTGAGGAACGAGTACTGCTGATGGTGTACAGGTGTGCCACACTTCTTGATACAATAACCTGGTGAAGTGCCAAGCCATAATGCTAGTTGAAGTGCAAGACAGAAAGAACTATGATGTATCGGTGGATCAGAAGGCAGACTGTAATACTTTACCACAGCTGTGCAGCTATCAGCAGCTTTGGCCTTGTAAACATTCGAAAAGGTTTGTAGCATGTGTGGTAACTGTGTAACACTATAGTAGACATACCTAAATAGACAGGAGTTCTAATCCCAATACTGGCAAGTGTGTGTGTGAATCATGGACTGTCTGGCTCATACCCTTTTTGACCTGTGTACTACCCTTTACACTTCCCTTCACTCCAATTTAGTAGACCTGTTGATGTCATCCACCTCAGAAGTACCTTTGATAGAGTTGGAAACATATAAGCTCTGTGACGCATCTCATACCTGCATAGCACTATAGTAGAAATACCTAGAAAGACAGGAGTTCTAATCTTAATACTGACAAGTATGTGTGTGTGAATCCTATACTGTCTGGCTCATACCATTTTTGACCTGTGTACTACCCTTTACTCCAATTTAGTAGATCTGTTGATGTCATTCACCTTAGAAGTACCTTTGGAAGAGCTGGAATGTATAAGCTCTGTGGTGCGTCTCATAACTGCATAGGTCTATAGAAGGGTTGCCTAGATAGGCAGGAGTTCTAATCCCAATACTGGCAAGTGTGTGTGTGAATCATGTACTGTCTGGCTCATACCCTTTTTGACCTGTGTACTACGCTTTACACTTCCCTACACTCCAATGTTGTAGACCTGTTGATGTCATCCACCTCAGAAGTACCTTTGATAGAGTTGGAAACATATAAGCTCTGTTACGCATCTCATAACTGCATAGCACTATAGTAGAAATACCTAGAAAGGCAGGAATTCTATTCCCAATACTGACAAGTGTGTGTGTGTGTGTGTGTGTGTGTGTGTGTGTGTGTGTGTGTGTGTGTGTGTGTGTGTGTGTGTGTGTGTGTGTGTGTGTGTGTGTGTATGTGAATCCTATACTGTCTGGCTCATACCATTTTTGACCTGTGTACTTCCCTTTACTCCAATTTAGTAGATCTGTTGATGTCATCCACCTTAGAAGTACCTTTGGAAGAGCTGGAATGTATAAGCTCTGTCATGCGACTCATAACTGCATAGGTCTACAGAAGGGTTACCTAGATAGGCAGGAGCTTTAATCTCACTACTGGCAAGTGTGTGTGTGAATCATGTACTATCTGGCTCATACCATTTTTGACCTGTGTACTACCCTTTACTCCAGTTTATTAGAAGTACCTTATAAGCTCTGTGGTGTGTCTCATACCTGTGCAGCACCATAGTAAGACTACCCTCATTCGCAGGAGTTCTAATCCTAATGCTGGCAACTGTTTGTGTTTGTGAGGATCATATAATGTGTGGCTTATACCATTTTAATGTGTATGCCATACACGGCTGTTGACCACCTCCAGCTGCCATTACTTTATATAGTGTGGTAACTACCCCACCATTAACTGGGAAAACTAGTCATGTACCAAATTTTTTGCTCAACGTTTTCCGGGATTCATAAATTCCAATGCCTTGGATCAACTTATCCACACCCCCAACAGGGGCAGCAATATCCTAGACCTGGTCATTACCAACATGGGCAACCGGTGCTCCACACCAGAGGTCAATTCCTCATTGGTCAGATCTGATCACAAGCTAATCACCCTAGACATCCACATCCCACTCCCACCCCCCATTAGGGAAACTGCAGCAAAAAATTTCTCCAAAGCCAACTTCATGCTTCTTAAGACAGAAGTGGCAAACTTCACAACACCCATGCAGACGGACAATAGAGGTATGACTGCTGAATCCTACACAAATGCACTTTATTAGCACTTATACAAGTGCATGGATCGTGCAATTTCTAACAGAACCAATATGCTATCCTCCAAAAAAAGGAAGCCAATCTGGTGGTCCCCTGCCATAAACAAACTATATAACAGATGAAAGAAACTGTTGCAAAAAGGAGTAAAATCCCATGATTGGAGGGACTCCCTGGTCAGCCTCAGTAAAAAGCTGAGATTCCTCATAAAATCCTCCAAAGCTAGTTACAAAAACAAAATCTCCACAGATTCTAAAGACAACCACAAAGCATTCTATAGTTATGTCAAGGCTCTCAATGGAAATATTCAGATCTGTTTTGAGTTACAGCACAATGGCACTAAATATACAGAACCAACTGATTTTGCCATCATCCTGGCAGATAGGGTCAGTGTTACCTTTACCCCCCTCTCACCCCTAAGGTGCCCATCCCTATACCAGAAGAATACAACGTTCCTGTAATCATGGCTGCACAGGTAAAAAACACACTCTCCAAAGCCAAGAACACAGCATCCATGGGACCTGACAACATCCCAGGCTGTGTTCTACACAAACTATAGAATGAACTGGCACCCCACCCAAGTACCATGTTCAGTCATAGCCTCACTTCAGGCTTTGTGCCCACTGAATGGTGCACCGCAATGGTTATCCCACTCCACAAAGGGTGAGCCACCACTGACCCCGGTAACTACCACCCCATTAGCCTGATGAGCCTGTTCTGCAAGGCTATTTTATGTATCATCATGGAACTTACAAACAATGACATTGGTAATCTCCAAACTCTGGGCCACACCCAGTTCAGGTTTGTAAAAGCCAGATCGTGTCTCCAAATCCTGACAGACTTCTTTGAAATGGTCACCAAAGCTGTAGATGAGGGTAAGGTGGTTCACACAGACTATCTAGATCTCGCCAAGGATTTTACATCATCCCCCACTCTGTAATTATAGATAAACTCACCAAACTAGGCATAAATCCTTATGTCACAAGATGGGTTGCAAACTGGCTCACTGACAGAACCCACACTGTGAAAGTAGCAGACTTCAAATCTGACTTCAGACCAGTGACAAGTGGAGTACCTCAGGGTTCAGTCCTGGGTCCTCTCCTGTTTCGTATCTACTTCTCAGACGTACAGGCTAACAGAGAAGGTCTTTGGCTAATGAAGTTTGCAGATGACTGCAAACTAAGAGCCATAATTGAAACTCCTAATGATGTGGACATCCTACAAAAGGGCCTCACTGAGACAGATGCCTGGTGTCAAAGCCATAGCCTCAAGCTCAATGCAAAAAGTGCATTGTCATCCCTTTTGGTAAAAACTCTGTACCCATGAACTACTACATAGGCGGTAGTCTACTTAACACCCAAATTTTGATAAGAGACCTTGGGACACAGGTGGACAGTAGTCACTTCTTTGATAATCACATCACCACAGTAGTCAGGAAATCCTTCTACATGGCACACCTCAACACAAAAGGTTTCTCATCCAGGAAAAAAGCGGTCATTGTTCCCCTCTACTCGTCACTCATTAGACCCATTATAGAGTACAATGCCCCTTTTGGTATGTAACCCACAAGACATCTACAACAGCTAGAAAGGCCACAGAAATACCTCACAAAGAGGATTACCAGCCTCAAACAGATACCCTATGCAGACCGTCTCAAAAAACTCAAGTTTTACTCTGTCGCATATCGTCTACTCAGAGGCGATCTCTGCCTAACATACAAAGCTATGTCAAACCCAGAGCTGTTGGACATGCTCCACTTAAAGAAATCCCAATCCCTCTGAGCTACATGCTCAAGGGACCTAAACCTTGTCACCACAATAAAAAGAACATGCTGGAGGGATAGATTCCTGTCCCAGAGAATTTCCATACTCTGGAACAAACTACCTAGCTATATCAAACAAAGCTTATCATTAGCACTCTTCAAGAAAAATCTTGATGACTGGATGGAAGATAGGAAATTTATCCCGGGGATCACTTCTGTGGTTTTGCTTAACAGGGACACAGCAAAATAATTTTCTTGGGTGGCAAAAGTCAGGGTACCTTTTTGACTAGGCTTATATAGGCCCTAGAGCCAATAGCCTAGTACCTACCTATGAACCTCTAAACCTATGAACAGCATCTGCCTCACATGCAGCAGGTTAAACCATTGTACAGTCCTCTGTACAGATGTGTCTGGAATACCCATATGTTTGAAACTTATACGTGGTCAGAAGTGGTCTGTGTGCCTTAACAATGCCCATGTATGTGATATTATAGCCAAATAGGCCACAGTGAGTTTACTAACATAAACGGCAGCATGAGGTATCATACCTGACTGAAACATCATGCTGACAGGTGGCCTGCCTTTTGGTGCAATACATGAGTACATATGCTTGGTATTGAAAGTGAACTGTACCTGTTATGGGTGACAATAAAGGCTGGAAGAGGTGTGGACTGTCATACTGTGGTCCTAATTGGTATGTAACAGGAACACCTTGCATCTTAAGAGGGGTGAGAACACAATTTATATCCATTGTATACCAGTAATGTGTCATGCATGACCTTACCTTAGGCCGTTTGTCCAGCACAATTTGCTGGCCTCTGTCCAGCCATCTTGGCATTGACAAGTTGTGAGGTATTCCACAGGAATGTTGAATTCATGTCAGATAAGCCCCAGTGGTGACCACTGTGATGCAATACAGTTAATCTCAGCACAAGTGAACATGCCCAACAAGAAATATAGCTATTACATAAAGCAATTTGGCTATTACTGATGGTTGTGAGCATGGTAAATTGCATGCACTTCACATGCCTGGGGTATTGCCAGGCAACAACAGAACAATGTAATACTCACCAGCTTCAGTCTGCTGCCCCATATGCAGAACAGAGGGTCCTAGGTAGTTGTGAAAAGGAGTTATTGTCAACAGATGCACAGGTGCCTTTGGTATAGGATGGATGCAGCATGTCTGCACATCTACAGTACTAACTGCAATAATACACAATGTCCTGTTCTCACCATGGATGCGCACCTCTGTGTATTAGAAAACCCCATCCACAACTGAAATCGGACCTGACACATGCATGTAATACAATACAGATATATATGTCTGATACATTAGTGTACTAATCCCCAATGAATCCTTACCTGCACACTCCTCATCCAGTTTGTGTGTGTGCAACCCACTGCCACAATGCTTCTCTCAGTGTCATGGCTTGTGCATTCGGTGTGTGGCCCAAGTGTGGTGAGGAGCTCCTCGGTGGGTGTCAGTGGGGGCTGAATGGCTGGGCCCTCAGCTGTGACTAGCCGGTCCCTCACTACAGCATAGCTCATTGATGGGCATGGCATTTGAGGTCAGTGGCCCAATGCTGCACCTGCTCATAAGTTCTGTTGTGCAGGATGGCATCATTTACCCTGTGGACCACACTGTTCCACAGGGCAGTCCTCTCTCACACATCTTCTGCTCTCTGTCCACATGACAGGGCATAATGTCCAATCACATATTGGATTATGATGTCTGTTTCCCCAACAGAGAATGCTGGTAGGTAAACACTCTGCATGTTTCCTAGAAGGCATAAACAGGAATAGGTCACAGGACCTCATACAATTGCCAAAATGCACATCAACAGTGGATATTGCTTGCAAATAATCCAAACTGCACCAGAATCCTCCAAGCTATCATGGCTATAGCAGCTTGCATTATACATCTGTATTTCAGCTATCTTATTCCCCCCAGTGTTGGACACTTGATTGCATAATCCTCTACCCTCCATTCATTTCTGTGTAAAGGGTTGACAGTGGTCATCTTCCATGTGGATGGTGTGTGTATGGTGGCAGGTCTGTGTTTGACTGGGGTGTGTGATGGAGCTCTGAGCACATGCCTGAGTTCATGTAGGAGGCAGACACTGATGTCATTATTCCCCATGGAGATATACTGTTGTTGCCATCAGTAGGCAATATGTACATGCTCACCATTGCTGAGGGGAGGAGTATGGTTGATGTGCATATTTTCATGTACAACTGGGGTGGACAGGGTGGCAATGTTCCCATCTAACCTGTGTGATGCAGGATGCCTATATCCATGACATGTGTGTATGAGGTGTTCTTTACCCCCAGTACAGGGTGAATTGTGTTGTTTCATCCGAGACTTACAACATATGTGGAGACACGGTTGTAATTGTCCTTGGTGGTGTGGATATGGCCAATTCAGCCTTACAGGACATCACCTGTGAACTTACATGCTTACTCAAATATAGGTGTACTTGCTTCAAAGTTGTTGCCTGCACCTATGCGCCCCTGTACAGCCAATGTAGCAACCTGTTATGTGGTTTGTTTATTGCTGCTGTCCACCAAAGGGGATTACTCTACCTTGGTGGAGGCTGGATATACAGGTCAGGTACTGCTGTGTCCATGTAGCTACAGTGGATATAAAGGGTACAGACCCCTGATACACTGCCTGGTATTTGTGCAATTGGAACATGACACCACAATAACTTATTTCATAACAATTCCCACCTGTAGTGTGACCTATAGCCTGTGCAATTCAATTGAAAACATAACAATAGGGTGCCTGAAAACATATGGAAATAATAATCAGTTCAATAAGCCATTTGAATGAGTGTGCACACCCTTAAACTGATATGTTGTGTATGCACCTCTTGAAATGGTTACTGCATTCATCCATCTTGGTCTGGAATCCAACATCATGACACATCTTCACTTGGCAATAGTCAGTCACCTTCCTAGAAAAACTTTTGATTGTATTTCAATGGAATTGTACATGTTAGGGGTCATATAAAGATGAGAAACATTAAGAAATTATCTTCTGTGGTCTGATTGTCATACAGCACACATACCTGGCAGTCTAACAGGAGTGTATACACTTGTGATATCCATTGTATATAGGTGTGGATATAGCTGGTAGTGGTAGGCATGGACAGAGGATCATAACACAGGTGGACACTTCACTGATTAATAGCTGAATATCATGCCTACTATAGTACCCATATCAGTGTCAGGGCACTGCAACAACCAGTATATCTGCACATTTCTGTCTGTTGTATCCACTGACACTGATATTACACACATGTGCAACATGCACAACCTATGTACCTGAATGCTTGAAACCCATGTGATTTAGTTTTGTGCCTTCCAGCTGAACATAAGCATACATACATGTGCTCAGGGGATACCTGGTATACATTTCTGTTGTATGTTAGCATGGCACACTGTAGTTGCAGTCTTGCTGCTCAATCAAACTTCTCAACCTGTTACAGCAGTACGTCTGAACAATGGCACACATAAATGGGTGTCAAAGGGCACATCAGTATTGATACTGTATTAATATAGCTGCACCATACATTAGTACGTTGATTGCACAGTAAGGTTTGACATCACTGTGATAACCTGGAAGATGTCCAAAAGTCATAAGTAGGCTATGTTACAATGTCATTGCTCACAGACCTGCCAATGGTTTGGCTGGCATAACACAGGTATATGTATATGTGACTACAGATAGTCACAAAATGTGTTTATTGTACAGCAGAACACTGTACAGTTGAATGTTATTAATTCAATATATTACATGCAGTTCAACACACGTCTGCAACAGCACTCTACTATGCACACACCCTCTATAGGTGTCTTAGCTTTGCAAGGCAAACGTGTCATGATCACAGCTAACATGGATATAGAAAACATCCCATTAACTGGCCTAGCAGTGGCACAGTCACAACTGTTTGACAGACACCCCTGCGGTTGTCATATATGAGCTCTCCTTTCCCAGGTGAGTCAGGCTCCTGAGCTGTGATCCCACCTCACAACCTCTCAGAGCATCACATCTGGACAATGCCTAAAATGATGGGGGGAATAAATAGGGATATACTTTAAATATACCTGTTACAAACATAGGAAGTTCACAGAATGATACATTTAGCATTATGGTGAATATTCTTAAGGATGTGGAGTCTTAAACTCAAGTGTTTGTCATTACCTGATAACTTCAATCCTCAGGTATTTGCCAGAAAATTACAGATCACAAGAGGAACAGACAAAAATACATGATGTTAAAATGTGGACATTCTTTGAAGATCTGTACAGTTGAGAGGTATGTCTGTGATATCTCCCACTGCAGAGAGGGCCAGATGCTATGGCCATAGCAGCTGTTTAGCATGACATTAGTACAGCATGTCTTGTTGGGACATATATTCCCCCAAATCATATTTCCCATTATTACAGACCAAGTACTGCATTCAATTACTTGCCTACATGTTCCACTTATCTTTTTTCTTTCTTCTCTTTTCCACTTTATGTTTTATTTGTTATCTCTCTCTATCTCTCTGTACCACATGGATAGAATTGGTTTGAATAGGTGGCAGCTTGGCTTTGGTAGGTGATGCTCATGACCAGGTGATGGCCTGTGCACCTACTGGGGTTCCCCAATTACAAATTGCATGCAGAGCAGCTGTGTAATTCTTCCAATAGCCAATGTCATGGCAACACACTCCTATAAATAAGTATTCCATGTGGGCATTGACCCTTTCCCTTACTTGGGAGGAAGACATCCTGGAGTTGTGTGAGCTACTACCTCTTACAACAAGACTTGTGGAGACAATCCAACTAAATGGTGGGGGAAGGTTCAAGACTTAGGAGCAGAATGTGAGTATTGCTGTTATATGTTTGGAATACTGCTAGTTTAACAGGGTTTGTCTGCAAATGCTACTTCTGAATGGGTTTCAGTCTGACAAAGTTTTGTCTCTGCATAGCTCTCAACTGTAGGGTCATCTACATAATGGCCAGAGGTTAGCCTGTTATGTATGGGCTATTCCCCAGACAGGTGTTGTCCTTGGCAAATCAGTAGCATACTCTGGTGATTGCATTATGTAGATGGTTACATCCATTTGTTTTACTGACTTTATATCTCTCAGAAAACATATGTTACAACAAACCCTGTAACACCAGCAACTTTTTCAGTGTATAACAGCAATATTTGACATATAGCCATGTATTCGGGCTTCTGTCCACAAATTATGTCAGGCTTTGTCCAGATGTCAAACAGTAGTAGGTGGATAGGTATACTGGTCTATCATTATTTAGTGCTGTAATTTCTGCTGAGGGGAATGGCTGGAAAACATGCTAAAGTCTGTACATTCAAGAGGTAGGTGTACAGAGAATGCTCTTAGATGGCCTTGTAACATATTTTATGTAAGGGACAGTAACAAATGTTTTAAAATTAAGCTGGTCGAACATGTCAGACGTATTACTGATAAGAAATATTTCAGTTCTGTAGCTGTACATTTGAATAAATCACACCATGGGGACAGTAGTGGGTGTCAAGGTACTGTTTCTGAAAACGTTTATTCCTCAGTGTGATGAAACATTCATAAAAGGACAATTGTTATGTATAGACTCAATGTATTAATATTAACTGTGATACTTTATTTCATAGGGGGTTAAATGACGAGTGTAATTGGAGGCTGTGTATTCAATTATATCATTAGGTGTTAATTGCTTCTTGTGAATAAGGCATGCATTTCTGGTAATGTTTACTCCTTGAAGGTTTTGGCCAAGACATCAGAGTATAATAAACATGTGTGAATTACTGGCTGGTTGTACTTTTCTTTGCTATGTTCAGACATTTTATTTGTTTTCCTGAGAGATTGTTGAATGTCTGGCCATTGTGTATGACCTATCAGGATTTTGTAGCAGTGTACTGTTCACTTATTTATTTGGACTGTGGGGGGGGGCAGATGTGAGTGTCATGGCTGCTTTTGTATCCAACTGTGTATGCTGCCCTTGTTGTGGGTGGTCTATCAGCAACATATGTTTGTATGGGCATTTTGGGACATGTGTGCATATGGGTTCCCTTTATAATTTTGATATACTGAAATCCCGACTTTCAGTATTTCAAAATTATAATACTGAAGCCTTGAAATTCCAAAACACCAGAAGTGCGAAATTCAAAATACCGAAGTTCGGAGCTTCTGGTGTTGTGGTGTGTGAATGCATAGATGTAAGTGTAGTTATGTACGTATGACTGTGTTGGTTAGGAGCTTTTGTGTATGTTAGTGTGTGTTTTGGCTGTGATGTGTGTGTGTGCAAGGGGCAGTGAAAAGTGCGTATGTGAGTTACCTTTCTGTGTGTGATTGTGCAATCTCGGAGTTAGTATATATAAGTAAGGGGGTGTTGCGGTGTGTGAATGCATAGGTGTAAGTGTAGGTAAGTACGTATGAGAGTGTTGGTTAGGGCTTTAGTGTATGTTAGTGTGTGTTTTAGCTGTGATGTGTGTGTACAAGAGGCTGTGAAATGTGTGTGAATTACCTTTCTGTGTGTGACTGTGCGATCTTGGAGTTAGTATATATAAGTGGGGTGTGTGGGGGGTGCAGGGGTGCCTGCCTCCTGCTTGTTTGTAGTGTAGGATTGTTTGTTTGATTGTGGGGGGGAGATTGTTTGTATGTATATGTGTGTGGTGTATTTGCACTGTAGGTTTGCGGTTTTAAATTTCGTGGTTATGGGGTTTCGATATTTAAAGGTTTTGGCTATAGAATTTTGAAATACTGAAATTCGGGATTCTATTGTGAACCCATGCATATATATATATATATATATATATATATATATATATATATATATATATATATATATATATATATATATATATATATGTCTGTGTGTGTGTGTGTGTGTGTGTGTGTGTGTGTGTATATATATATATATATATATATATATATATATATATATATTCACTTCATAACACTGAAATATCAAAACACTGAAACTTCAAAATCTTGAAAACTCAAAACACCGAAACTCAAAACACTAAAAACACATATCATACATATACTGAGTTTAAACATAAATCATAGCACTTTCCACCAAGTGTAATCAGGGGGGCAAGCACCCTTGCACCCCCCCCATGTGGTGGGCTGCGCTCCCCACACCCCCTGCTACTTATATATATCAACTTCAAGATTGCACTTCACTACACTTGGTGGAATGTGTTATGATTTATTTTGTTTAAACTCAGTATATGTATGACGTGTTTTCAGTGTTTTGAGTTTCGATGTTTTAAGTTTTCAAGATTTTGAAGTTTCAGTGTTTAGGTTTCAGTGTTTTGAGTTTTCAGTGTTTTGAAGTTTTAATGTTTTTGGTCTTATATATTATGAAGTTTTCTCATTTTCAGTGTTTTGAGCTTTCAGTGTTATGAAGTGAATCCATATATCTATATATATATATATATATATATATATATATATATATATATATATATATATATATATATATACATGTTTGATACATGTATATATATATATATACATATATATATATATATATATATATATATACACATGTGTGTGTATGTACATATATATATATATATATATATATATATATGTGTGTGTGTCTGTGTGTATGTACACACACACACACACACACACACACACACACACACACACACACACACACACACACACATATATATATATATATATATATATATATATATATATATATATATACACACATATTAGATAGATATATAGATATTTACATGCCTGTATATATATATATATATATATATATATATATATATATATATATATATATATATAATATATGTATATATTTGTATACATATATATACACACACACATATATATATATATATATATATATATATATATATCTACACCTCAGTATTTATTGGTAAGATATCTTTATATTGTTGTACACATAAATAGATCTCCCTACATAGCTCACTCTCTCTCTATGTATGTTTCTATTCAGATATATATATATTTATAGATACCAATACTTCCTAATTGCACACTTGTCTCTTCCCTATTGTAAACTGGCTGTAAAGAATGATATGTTTGAGAAAACATCCTCAAATGATACAGCTGAGATGGCTTACAGGTAAATTGCATAGGCTATGGTGTGCAGGGTCCTGGATTCACGATCTGCGAGGGCTGTTTATTTTCTTGCTAGACAGAACAAGGACTGTTGGATACAGAGTGGTTAAGGCAGTTTTGAGCAGCTTTGAGTGTGTTTGGGCAGGTTTGTGTGATGGTAAGTGGTGCTAATGTACTGTTAAACAAAAATCACTTACACAGTGTAGGCTTCGCTTACCAGTGTGCAAATCTGCTTAGCATTTACATTTAAGCAATGCTTACACCTGCTAAGTATAGCTTAGCCCTGGTAACCAGTGATCACTTTCCAGTCTGATAAAATAGCAGAGTAATGATACCTTTAATAAGTTAATTTAATTTTCTGTACATAACATGCTTCTATGTGCTGTCATTTTAGTAGCAAGGGGTGTGAGTATACGGTATGGGACACTTGGGTATACATGGGTAGTACCACAGTCTTTTCTTTTTGGATTTGTTTCATACATGGGTAGTATCCCAGGTTATATGCAGTCACACTTGCATGTTACACCAGCTACAGTGCACTGGTTGACAGAAATAGTTTAACACATATGGTATCATTACATTAGCACTTTTAACAGTGCTTTTTCAAGTAAGAGTAGATTGCAGATTGTAGTACTGGAACCATACACCCCGGCATGCAAAGCTGGACTCTGAGTACTGAGTATCTTGTTCTTGGTGTTTGAGCTGTATGTTTATATGTATCTCTTACAGGATATTGATCTGATATGCTGATATTTACTGTAGGCTACTATGTTTTTGGACATATCATTGAGGAATGCTGTCATGTAGTAATGCCATACCTTTCAGTTTCAGATGTGTATCTTTCAAAACATTCATCCTAATGCATAACCTGATGGCTATCTTCTTTCTCTCTGTCCTCTCTACAGATGTGCAGATGTCAGGTGTTGCTACAGCCATACCACTATGTAGGTGCCCACATTGTATGTGCTGTGGGCCCGGACACTGCTGCTAGTTCCGACATATGGGACATTCCTTAATGTGGGCCTTGCCCCATTTCCTTGCCTGTATGAGGGACATTACAGAGGTGATGGACTACAGATTCACATACAGTGGGTGTCAACACATCACAGGACAGGACATGTGGAGACAGCCAACCAACATGGTGGACATATTCCCAGATTTGTGAACAGATTCTATGTCATCAGTGCTGTTATACACATGGTGGATTGATAGATTGACAGGGTTTGTGTGGACATGCATTTAGTGTGTGATGTCATGACTCACAGTGATATTTCTCTGACATACCTCTCCATTGGCACGCTGTCCACAAACTGGCCACATGTCTACCTGATATGTTTTGTGTGTTCACCAGACAGTTGGTGTCCTTTCTTAATCAGTTGTGGACTCTGGGGAATGCAGTCAGTAAATACCCACATCTATTGGCATTACTGATGTCATATTCCTCATAAAGGATGTTACAACAAATCCAGTGACATCTGCAACTGTCTCAATGTTTGACAGCAGTATATCCAATCTACCCCTGTGTTTGTGCCTATGTTCCCACCTAGTGATATAGGGTTGATGCTGAGCTTAGTGAGTGGGGGATGTTATCAAAGGCTTTGGCCAGATCAATATAGGCTGTTTGTGTCACCATGCCTTCATCCACAGCTCAGGTGACTGACGGCAACAAGTTGACCAGGTTGAATGAGCAGGTATGAACTACCCTTCACAAAGGTAAACTGTGTGGGATTCTGAGTCTGCAGATTCCTATATCCCTGTTTATTAGGTGCATGATGATGCATTCCATAGCTTTGCATAACAGACTTATCAGGCAGTTGGGGCGGTATTTCCCAGAGTCTGTAGTTACACCTCGTTTGTGGAGAGGGGTGACTGTAGCAGTGCACAATTCAGTAGGGAAAAAGCCTGAGGTGATGCTGTGCTTGAACAGGGCACACAGGTAAGGTGCCAGGTCACTCTGTAGTCCATGTAGAACACAGCCAGGGATAGTCTCAGGTCCCATAAAATCTGTATTCTTGCCCTTGGCAATCATGTTTTAATCTGTGCTGCATTAATACTGGGTGCCTGGTGACTGGTATTGTGATTGGTCCATTGGGGGGGAGTTAGGGATAATGTTTGCACTCAAGTTGCCAGACAGTATATTGGCATTATTTGTTGGCTCAGTCTGAGAAGTACCATTGTCTAGTAGCTCAGAACAATTCTTGGTATTGCCATGGAGATTCTTTACATAACTGTATGAGGCCTTGTGGTTGTCTTTACTATGTACTCCATTTCTGTTCTCACAGCTAACTTTGTAGTATTTGATGAGGGATCTCAACTATTCATTGAGGCTAATAAGGGTATATTTCCTGTCTTGGGACTTCACCTTATTCCATATCAATTCCCTCCTTCTGTTGTAGAGTTTCTTTATTGCAGGGGACCACCAGATCAGCTTCCGTTTTTTGGTGGTAAGGGTTGTGGTTGTATTGGGTAAGGAGGTATCCATGCATTTGTGTACGTGTTCATAGTGCATTGTTGTTTGATTCAGCTGTCATGCAACTAGTCTCCATTTGTGTGTTGCCATGACATTGGCTATTGGAAGAATTACACAGCTGCTCTGCATGCAATTAGTAACTGGGGAACCCCAATAGGTGCACAGGCCATCACCTGGTCATGAGCATCACCTACAAAAGCCAAGCTGCCACCTATTCAAACCAATTCTATCCCTGTGGTGCAGAGAGAGAGAGAGATAACAAATAAAACATAAAGTGGAAAAGGGAAGAAGGAAAAAAGATAAGTGGAACATGTAGGCAAGTAATTGAATGCAGTACTTGGTCTGTAATAATGGGAATTATGATTTGGAAGAATATATGTCCCAACAAGACATGCTGTACTAATGTCCTGCTAAACAGCTGCTATGGCCATAGCATTTGGCCCTTTCCGCAGTGGGAGATATCACAGAAATACCTTTCAACTGTACAGATCTTCAAAGAATGTCCACATTTTACCATCATGTATTTTTGTCTGTTCCTCTTGTGATCTGTAATTTTCTGGCAAATACCTGAGGATTGAAGTTATCAGGTAATGACAAACACTTGAGTTTAAGACTCCACATCCTTAAGAATATTCACCATAATGCTAAATGTATCATTCTATGAACTTCCTATGTTTGTAACAGGTATATTTAAAGTCTGTCCCTATTTATTCCCCATTCATTTTAGGCATTGTCCAGATATGATGTTCTGAGAGGTTGTGAGGTGGGATCACAGCTCAGGAGCCTGATTCACCTGGGAAAGGAGAGCTCATATATGACAACCGTAGGGGTGTCTGTCAAACAGTTGTGACTGTGCCTCTGCTAGGCCAGTTAATGGGATGTTTTCTATATCCATGTTAGCTGTGATTATGACACATGTTTGCCTTGCAGAGCTAAGACACCTATAGAGGGCGTGTGCATAGTAGAGTGCTGTTGCAGACGTGTGTTGAACTGCATATAATATATTGAATTAATAACATTCAACTGTATAGTGTTCTGCTGGACAATAATCACATTTTGTGACTATCTGTAGTCACATATACATATACCTGTGTTATGCCTGCCAAACCATTGGCAGGTCTGTGAGCAATGGCATTGTAACATAGCCTACTTATGACTGTTGGTCATCTTCCAGGTTATCACAGTGATGTCAAACCTTACAGTGCAATCAATGTATTAATGTATGGTGCAGCTATATTAATACAGTATCAATACTGATGTGCCCTTTGACACCCATTTATGTGTGCCATTGTTCAGACGTACTGCTGTAACAGGTTGAGAAGTTTGATTGAGCAAGACTGTAACTACAGTGTGCCGTGCTAACATAAAACAGAAATGTATACCAGGTGTCCCCTGAGCATATGTATGTATGCTTATGTTCAGCTGGAAGGCACAAAACTAAATCACATGGGTTTCAAGCATTCAGGTACATAGGTTGTGCATGTTGCACATGTGTGTAATATCAGTGTCAGTGGATACAACAGACAGAAATGTGTAGATGTACTGGTTGTTGCAGTGCCCAGACACTGATATGGGTACTAGAGTAGGCATGATATTCAGCTATTAATTAGTGAAGTGTCCACCTGTGTTATGATCCTCTGTCCATGCCTACCACTACCAGCTATATCCACACCTATATACAATGGATATCACAAGTGTATACACTCCTGTTAGATTGCTAGGTATGTGTGCTGATTTTATGAGGCCATAGTTAGCTTTGGAAAGGCCTTTCATAGTGGTTACCTGTGCAGTGGGAGTTGGAGGGCTGTGGATTTCCAAAAGTGATTTATTTGTGTTCAGATATAACAAGGGAGGTGTTGACTATTGGTGTAAAGCAACAGTCACCCATGTTAGGAAGGACCAGATCGATGTGATGGGCATATGCATCGGTACATGAGTAACTTTCCCGCTTAATGGTGGGGTAGTTGAAGTCAACCAGTATGATAGTATTAGGTTGGACACTAATATTCTCCAGGGGGTTTATGGACATGAAGTGTGAGTCTTGGGACATGTATGGGGACCTATAGCAGGCTACAACCTGAACCATTGTCTTACCCAATGTCAGCTATGCCTGCAGGATCTGTAATGCATAATGTTGATGTACCACTCTGTAGGTGTGCGCATCCTTTATGAATATGAAAATACCACCACGTTTGGAGCTTAAGTCCATGTTCTGCAGCCAAATGTTGTGGAATTAATTATAGGCTGGTACTGCAGGGGTTCTTCCTGCTGCCATTATCCAGGTCTCTGTTACAACACAGATGTCATTGTTCCCGATATAAAGGAATACTTCCAGTGAGTGATTTCCATATTTAGAATTCCAGTGTGCAGCAGCATGTTGCTCTGATTGCATGTCTTTGTAGCTGTCATATATTTCTGTATATTTATGTATACATTTATTTATATATAAATATGTATTTATTTATTAACCTTTCTATATATATGTATGCATATATGTGGATATGAATGTGGATGTATATCTCTCTCTATATATATGTATCATTTATATATTTGTCCACACATATGCATCTCCATACATATATACATGTATATACAGACTATCTGACTGATTCTACAGACTCCTTTCCCTGCTGTTGGATGACTGTACTAACTGATATGTTTGGATTGTCATCACTATTTTGTAGGGCTCAGATGGTGGAATGGTACATTGCTTTGATCATAGTTTACAAGACCCTGGGTCCAGGACTTGGCAGGCCTTATTATTTTGTTGCAAGGCAGAACAGTTCTGCTATGGAGGCAGGGTTAAGGGCAATAATTACAAGAGGTCCCTAGTTTGGGCCCCCTCATGCCCATTTACACAGCCTTTGGTCAGATTTGTTACAGTAAGAGGTTCAGGGTTGAGATGTCTGACTGCACAACATATATATATATATATATATATATATATATATATATATATATATATATATATATATATATATATATATATATATATATATATATATATATATATATATATATATGTATACCTATATACATTTATAAATACATTTTCCCTACTGTTGAATGACTGTGCTGCATGTTATGTTTGAAAAACCATCAGACATGTCTACAGCTCAGATGGCTTAGTGGTAAATTGCTGTGGCTATGGTATACAGGGTCCTGGGTTCAAGACTTGCAAGGGCTGATAATTTTGTTGCTGGGCAGAATAGGTCTGTTGGGTACAGAGTGATTAAGGCACTTTTAAGCAGTTGTAAGTGGGTTTGCACGGCGGTAAGCAATGCTAATTTCTGGTTAAATATGCTTACAGTTGGCCATAAAAGTGCTTAATCTGTGTAGGCATTGCTTAGCACCACACAAACAGGCTTAATCCCACTTAGTACTGCTGAAAACATCTTACTCCCATTTACACCCTGCTAATTTCTTTAAAAGAAAAGAAAAAAGGGGTGATAGGAAAGTGATGAAAAAGGGGGCACCCAGAGGGAAAGACAATAGGGAAAGTAGCTAGGGATGTGAAGGTTGGGTGTAGGGAAGGTCCATAGCTGTCCATTTCTTCTACAGCAACAGCTGTGTATATGTACTGAATTTGGAGGTATATATGGACATTCAAACCCCTGAGAGAGGGGTGAGGACATAAATAGTGTGTTGTGAAGCCAATTAGACCAGATTACATGTGTCCAGTGGACACATGAGCAAAATGGACATGGGGAAAAATCTTTTTTTGGGAACAGATTGCCCCTTTTTTTAAGGTGAGAGTGGGATGTTGGGGAATGATAGTATGTTTATTTGGTGAGGTAGGTTGGGTAGGAAGACAGACAAGACAGACAAGACAGAATACAGGGGTGGTATATGACACACGTGGGGGGGTAAACACCTTGGATGGGAAGGGGTGTTTGGAAATCAGAAGCCCATGAGCTCCCAAATGGAAACATTGGGACTGAGGTCCCCACCCATGGGCAGTCACCACTGAACCTTCATGGCCCCAAAGGTGGCTGTGCTGGGGGCTGAACAGGAGGTGCAGGCTGATCCTCTAATTGTGCCACACAGCCCTCAAGCTGGTGTAGCAGATCTCCAAACTCCTTTCAGAGCTCGCTATGCACCAATCCCTGGACCTGGCTTCAGGTGATGGTATCCTGTCCACGCCTGCTCCCAGTGGAGGGATGAGCCCCATCCCCTGAGGCGGTTCCACCTGAATGTGGTGCAGGACCAGTGGACAAGGAGGTCCCACACGTGCTAGGGCCAGGTGCCATGGCCAGATGAGGTGAAAGAGGTGGGCCCACTGGGACCAGCCATCCCAAATGCGCTATGGTGTTGCAGTTTTAGAACATATGTGGGTTAGTGATAGTCAACACAATACAGGATTAGTTATAATAGCATTCATAAATATTCCCATTAACCCAAAACAACAGATTTAAAACAGTTGTATAGCAAACAGAGCACATGCATATATGGAACCACAGCGGCCATTACAACGGCATGCAGGTTACATTGATAGCAACAGGCTACCAATGATAGTATTTCAACATGGAACATTAATAGAAACAAATTTCAATATTTGTCGAACAATTGGACATATGCCCCAACAGTAGGTTTGGTGTAAAACATACCCATTGATTTGTGTGTTTAGATTATTGCTGCAGATATGGTGGGGGGAGAGAGAGGTGTCAATTAACTTGTATATCCTTGCAGTACTCACAACTTTAATGATCATTGCTCTAATCATTACTCTACAGGTATTACTACAATACCCTATGCTCTTGATTTGAGCAGTGGTATGTTTGTACACAATGTATAATTCAACTGTCTTATAGCTACTTTCTACTTATCATACCTGGGAGACCTGTGGGGGGATGTTTGTTAACACTACCTGACTGTTTCTACACATATTCACAAAATCCTAGTTGAAATTATGCACACAGCTTACTACTACTCCTGGGATTCAAACTATGGCTTTGTCTGCTAAAAGTACAACAATTTGTGTTTCGTCAAAGTGAGCTATTGAGAACCTGCTGTCTTGTTCTTCACTGCTTTCTGTCTAAGTCTTTTTGGTTGTACAATCTGACCTTGTAATTATAACATTCCTATACAGACATTCCTAGACATATTTTTATGTAGCACAGTGTGGGAAACAGTGGTTAACACAACATTACTATTCAGATATCAGATCTTGGTGAATGCAACATTTCATGCCATACAATACCAGAGTAAACACAACCTGTCCAGGATTTAGAACTTTATTGCCAGGCAGTTACAGTTTTATTTAAATATGACCTATATGGGACTATTGCTGTCATATTGTCTCATTTATTCAGTACAAATCATACACATTTTTTATACTGCCAGGTGACATTCTACACCTTTATATTTATTTGGTATGACTACTACAAGCAAGATTGTTACTCACCACCCTCATGATGCAGCCTTTGCAACCTACTGGCATGGGCTTCCTCGTTCACAGCCCGCTCAGCTGGAGCTGTGATGAAAATAAAGAAACATTTAGGCATACATTTCCATCACATACACAGGCTGGACTTTGGTAAACAGTTATTGCTATGAATACTTACACACTTCTGGGACATCACCCCCCCTGTCTTGCTTCTTGGACCCACTTTTCCAAGAGCTCCCTCTTCCTCCATTTCAAGTTGGCATAGTGGTGCCAGACCAGCTCACCAGTTCAAGGGATACCGGTTGCACTGGTGAGATCATGGGTCAGACTTTCTCAGGCTTCTGCTTTATATTGGGAGCTCTGATACTGGTCCTGCAGCAGTCTCATGTCATTTTTTTTATCAGGAGCCCTACCATGACCTTGGACTCCTGTATGCCCTAGTGCTGTGCCTGAAAGTGCATGCCCTCTCCAACACCTGCCATACTGCCTACAGTGGGGAGCTACAACCAGTTATGAGCTGTATTCCCACCTGCAGGGTATAGATACAGCTGATTTCCCACCTTTTGTTGTGATTGGACTGTTTTGAATATGCTGAGCTAAGCTAAGCTACGGGCAAACCTGCTTAGCTAAGGTTGGCAGTGCTTAAAGGAGCAGGTTCAGCACTGCTTATCAATGGGCAACTCCACTTAGCTGGACTACTCATTGTTTAGCATTCATATGTACACAATGCTTACACCCGGTCAGCATAGCTGTGCAATGCTTAGCATTGCTTATGTTTTATTGTATTGGACATCTACCTGTTTGGGGTTGATTCATCATTCATTACATAATATAAATTTGTTTACCTTCCCTGACATCCCCCAATGTGCTGTAATTACATTTATTCTTGTGTGACTGCACTGTGTGGGGCACTTGTGTTTATATCGGGGCTTCACTACTTTATTACACTGACACCTCATATCTCGGTCTAATACACTGCTCCAGTTGAGAAATATAAGTTACTTCCTACATAAATATACAAATAAATTAAAATTGCAATGTTTACACATATAAAATGGAAATGGTTTTGTTGAGGCTTAAACCATGAATGACTATATGCAAGGCATACACTCTAACCACTACACTATTGCTTATGTTGGATTTCTATTGCTAGTTAATTTATCTTGCCGTTTCAGCTGGGGTAAGCAAAGGGCAGACCCATGCAGCTACTCTTAAACTTCATTCTGGACTGGAAAAAAAAAATAGAACCTTATATGTCCAAATTTTTGCTTTATATTTTTTGTCCATTGTTTGTGGCTTTCTGGCTAATTAGTGACACATCTTGGTGATTGCAGTTAGATACTGCTGACAGACATTTGAGCTTCTGATGTCATACCCTTTGGCAAATCATGCTAATGCATAACCTGTTGTTCTATTAACTTCCTATAAGTCTGTATGAGCCAGACTTGTTTGCTTTTTCCAAATTTCTTACTCTAAGGGGTTGAGAGGTATTCTGCAGACACTCTTTACATTGCCGTGCAGCATTTATGGAGTGCAGAGGCATGTGTATCATGAGAGCACTGCTCTTAGACACACCCCTGCACTCACACACAGGCCTATGTCCATGTAAGAGCTCAGCAGCGCACCTTCATTAATATGCAAGGTGCGCTGCTGCTCTACATGGACACAGACCTCTCCATGCAAGAATAAGCTTATTTTTGCACAGAGATTCATGAATCTGGCCAATCATCTTAAAATGTTCATGTTGTCTTTAAATCATCACTGGACTGGCTTTAATTTAAATCATCTCAGATAAATTTCTTATTATTGTGTGTTTGGAAAATTTAATATGATTTTACCTTTAAAGCAAGCAGAATACTGCAAAATAATAAACAGTTAATAATGTGTCAATCTCGGATTAGAGTGAATAAAATTAAATTGTTACAGGATGAGGTGTGCAGGAAGAAGCACTATGTACAAGAGAAACAAAACTGATTCTTAATGGCATGAAAGGCTACATTAACAGCCCGTTAGAGTTAAATGAACTATTGTACTATATTAAACACTGAAAAGCAGAAAAACAAAATTCATGATGTACAGGACTTTTTTTATCCCAATGATGTAATTACACAAAGGAGTGTTTTCAGTAATGAAAACTGATTGTACCTCGAAATCTTTAAAAATGGGCTTATTTATTTTAGAAATCTTGCACCATGGCATTCCTAAAATGTTATCAACAGTTATAACTCTTTATGTTAATTAGTTTTTGTAAATTATGAATTTCAGTTATCAGGGCATACCACACACATAGTGTATAATTATCACAGTTTGAAGAATTGTCTACATATGTCTGTTCAAGCTGTACAGTTAAAATGGGACTTACCAAAGTGTCATTATGAATAGTACAACATCCACGAAGTGCCAAGGAATTTGCCATGATGTGAACTAGCCAAGCAAAAGTAAGAGGTTCTGCAATAGATCCACTCAGACTGTACAAGTACTACATGACATCTTATGGCAAGGTATCTGTATGGGAAAAAGTCAGAATAGAATAAGTTTGAATTAAACTACTGATGAAACATTTTTATCTGAGGAGTTGTGCACACACCTCTTAACTTATTTGCTTTAAAGTTCTAGACAACGCCAAAAATAATGGGGGGAGAAAAGCTCAAAACCAGGGATGATTCTTAAATATTACACTAAGAGAAATTCAGTAAAGCTAACACAAAACTTTTTTATTGTGTGTGCATTGTACAGCAATGTGTACATGGGCATGAATAGTTTTAGATTCGGTAGACTCCGTGTAATGGTACGCAAGCATGCATAGCTAAGGAAGCTTTCATGCAATGCAAGTTTTGCTTTATTTAGCTGGATTTTATGCAGATTAACCAGGCGGAGTGATCCAACAAGCTGCAATGGATCTGTGTAGACTCTGTGTCCTCATTAGTAGTGTACGTGGAAATTTTCAGCATATAGGAGTCTATACTGAAAGAAGGGGATGTAAAAATCCACAAATATGGACATAAATCCCCTGAAAAGTTAAGATCACACACAAAAATGTGCAAAACATGCTTTGTGGATGTCTCTAAATGGCAGTGATATTTTTTATTAATTTCTGCATGTTTGTGCTATGCACCACATTGCACAAAAATGCTTAACATAAAAATAAAAAAAGTTGTAAAATAACACTTATAATGTACTTAAGACAAATGTACTGTAGGACCGTGTGTTAGCTCTGTACAATCATGCAGCATTCATGCTGTTAACCAGCTTAAACGGCTATGAACCATGTATTTTCCAGGCTGTCAGTACAAATATTATGCAAATGAGGGGTAAATGCCCTGGATGTTGAATCACTAAAGGGAGCAACCACGTATGCATATCCATTTCGTGTAGGCTTCTGCATGGTGTTTATATTCCCACTAGATATGGATGACATCAGGGAGGTGTGTCATGTCACTTTTAAGATATTTTCTGCTCAGTGAGCATGTTTGCACAAAGTGCCACTTGCTGCAAATGGTTTGGGCATAGGTTAGCATGTTCATGTGACCAGACCATCCACATCACAGTCATGACGTAGCCAGCTCTGAATGGAATCCGGATATATTCAATTAATAATATAGACTTATTATCCCCCCACCCTTGGATGTAACTGCCTGCGACTGCTTGTGTGCCCACCGCTTGCTAGTGTCCATTAACTGTGGGTGCTCCCTACCCCAATCAACAATACAGTGGCCAGACTGTTTTTTCCATCTCACAGGATGTGCACCAGATTTTTATCGAGCCACTTTTGGATCCATCAACCTTCTCTCTACTGTTTATTTGAGTCTTGCTAGTGTCCCTTAACCATAGATTCTCCCTCTCCTATCAACAATACAGTGGTCAGACTAGTTGTTCCATCTCACAGGAAGTGCATCAGAATTTTATCAAACCACCTCTGGATCCATCAGCCTTGTCTCTACTGTTTATTTGAGTGTACGTTAAGTACCTGGCTCCATGGTTTTACCATATATTATTATTTTTGTCTTTTTTATGCAGCATGCATATCAGCAGTTTTAAAGGTGGTCTCCTTCCCCCTACTCTTCCTCCACTTGTAGTCTCTTTTCCTCCCTTGCTAATAGTATTTTCCCAAAATACACTTTACATAGGTTTGCCACTAGATGGCAGCACACCCCCACTCTTACCTTTAGCAACATATTGTGCATTACTGCCCTGCTGCCTGCTGCTCTCAGTGCATTTATTCTGCTTAAGGATTTAACTCTTCTGAAATGTACTTGCCTTGTCACTGTTAACCACAACCTATTAACTCTCAGCCCCAACCAGAGTGTTGGAATTATACTCACCTTGGGCTTGTCAGCAGCTTACTGGCTGTTTTCACTGATAGTTTTTTGTTGATTTTTTTTTTTCTCGTATATTCCTTCTTCTCAGCTCTGCACTCCATCAGACATTGCCCTCACCTCCACGCTTACCTCACAGCTCCCTCTCCCACTCCACCAACTTCCTTTCCCTGCCTCTATAAATCTAGGTATTCCCTGTGGCACCATTTTTAAATTACCTCCCTTCCTGCAACTGCTTGTATACCCCCAGTAAGTTTTAGTGATTAAGACCAGGCTAGTTCTTGTGCTAATGGTATGATTATGATGATTTTTTTGGCTTTTTAGTTGCTATTGTACTCCCAGCTGTACTGTAATGATCTACTGATATTATTGTATGTGTACTGCTTTAAGTCTGCAAATGCTTACCACTGTGGTAAACACTGGCAGTCAGTCACATGCACAGACTGCATTTGCTCTAGTCTTATTAAACGCTCCTAGCATGTCCAACTGCTCCCTTTTGTGTTCTCTCTTAGTGTCTTCATATTTATGAGTTGATAAATAAACCACTCATTGATGAATGCACTAAAGCAAACCATTCCTTTGCTTAAGTGTCCTCACATTTAAAATTGGAGACCAACACACTCACTGCTTGAGTCTTTACTGTACACTACTGGTACCTGGGAAATCGTAACGATAATCTGCTCATAGGGTCCCAATGGCTTCCCTAAGTTCACCATATTATCTGAAATATAGCTAACTTAATGCTCACAGTGTGGTTAACTACAATGAATATTTTTATCATGTCCTTTCAGCAGCAGATGCTAACAGCATCCTATATGTCTACCCATGTGAGTCTTACCTGAAGTAAATGCTTGTAGCCTGCTTATTTGTTATATAACATTAATCAATCCATTTCTAAACACAGAGTGGACTAATTTGTGCCTACAGTGTGTCACTTCCCCTTGGAATTGCTTTATGTGGTAATGCTATTTGTGTCTCTAACTATTACCTGCATTGTACTGTCTAACTGTTGCACCATGTTATCATGTTATATAGACGTAAAGGTGTAAAAAATGAATGTTTCTGGTAATAGGAATAGTGTGAAACCTGTTCCATAGGTGTGATACTGTTTGCAATGCTCCTACTGCTGTCATGGTTTAAAATGTAATGCATGTCGATAGTTTGATTGAGGGTTTTTATTAGCTAACCAGTGATGTAAAAACAAACACTTTTTATTAGCTCCTGCTCATTCAAATGTTCATAATGTATTTATTAAATTCTACCCCACTATCATTCCTGGGTGAATTGTGCAAAACTGTTCTGCCTACCATTTATGCGTTAGTTCTTTAGACTGTATTGCCATACTACCTTTTGAACTGTGTTATACCTCTTTGAATTACTTTAACTTAAATGTAATATGCTATTATCATATCAGTATCCACTATTACATATTTTTCTACCTCTCTAGTCTGTTCTGTTCTCTCTTCATCTAACTGCTCTAAGCTGTGCAGTTTTTAATTCACTGTTTCTCTTCATTACATCTCGCTACTGTCCATTAACTGCAGGTGCTCCCTCCCCCAATCAACAATACAGTGGCTAGACTGGTTTTGCATCTCACAGGACATGGACCAGATTTTTATCAAACCACTTCTGGATCCATAAACCTTGTCTCTACTGTTTGTTTGAGTGCACATTAAGTACCTGGCTGCATGGTTTTACCATATATTATTGTTTTTGTCTTTTTTACGCGGTGTGCACACCAGCAGTTTTAAAGGCGTTTTTTTACCCCTACTCTTCCCCCACTTGTAGCCTCTTTTCCTCTCTTGCTGATAGTATTTCCCAATATAAACTTTACACAGGTACACCACTAGATGGCAGCATGCCCTCACTGTTAACTTTAGCAGCATATTGTGCATTACTGCCCTGCTGCCTGCTGCTCTGAGTGCGTTTATTCTGCTTAAGGATTTAACTCTTCTGAAATGTACTTGCCCTGTCACTGTTAGCCATAACCTATTAACTTTCAGCCCCAACCATAACCCTGGAATTATACTCACCTTGGGTTTGCCAGCAGCTTTGTCTTCCCAACAGTGACTGTTTTCACTGATAGTTTTTTGTTAAGTTTCTTTTCTCACATATTCCTCCTTCTTGGCTCTGCCGTATACTCCACACACTTATGCAAATATATTCACAGTATGTGCTATGCTACACAATCTGATCCTGTGGAAACAGCTGCAGCAGGATCAGCAAAAGGAAGGGATACACAGCCCCTACCAGTGCCTAGGTCACCACAGCCACAGTCACAGGAGGACTCAGAAGGGGAAGCCCATGCTGATGTCCTTGTAGGCAGAAATATGTGTGCTCTGTATGCCCTGGCTTTGGAAAGAGAAAATGCATAGCACCTTCACTGACAACCTAAGACCTAGGAACTAACACCTTACTCCTTCTCACACACATATATTAAAATTGATGCCAGCCAACTCACACATCTTGTACCTATCCATGTATTGGCTGTGTACTGCTTGCATCGGACATATTCAGCTCTTTATGGTTGTGTCAACTGTTACATTTGCAAAGTAGGTCCGTAACCTACACAGTAGTATAGTGCATTATTATGATATGTCATTGTAGTTATGGACCTGGTACATTATGCAAGTAACTATAGTAAGCTATTTGGATAGAAATTACATTCACACGGGACTACAGATACCCATAACCTTATTATGCCTCCATTTGTAATCAGTACACCTCATGCATGCAATATTTATACAGTTCTACTGCAACAGATTACTGGTACATCTTTCAAGGGAGATGTTAGAAAGTGAGGTTAAATGATAGTCAGACTGGTGTTGTATCCCAGCAGAACATGGGTTTTGTTCTCCACCCCTCAAAACAGCAGTGTCCCCTTGTAACTGCCATAACAGTAACTCATCTATGCTATATGAGTATTTCACACAATTAGTGCACCACACAGTCTCAGGACAATAATACAGAATTTGATCTTACATTGCATGTGTTATTTAACTGAGGAATAGCAATGTACATATCTATGCAGGTGATTATCTGATGAATGATCCCCTTTCTGTCAAGTAGCTTCTCTGGCTCAAAGAATTAAGGCAGTCAGTTCATGTGATGGTGTTCAGGGCTGTAATCCAAAGACATCCACATATTTTGGATGTGAAGTAGTAATAAGTTGTGTTTTACAGACTGTGAATCTTTGTATGCTATACTGTTATTAAACTCTTTAACATATTAATTGCACATTTGTGCACTGTGCCGCATATATACGATCTATTTAAAAAGACTTAGCCATTTTGCATGAAGTGCAGCAGTGCAGAAACAGGTTCAGACGTCACACCATGTTACAAACATAATCCCGACCTGGAGTACAGCTAGATGAGGGCTGCAGTCAGTTTAAGGAACAGTAAGTCTCTGATGTAAGCAATGCTCCTCCCATTTGCGCACTGCAGAACAAGGTGCAAACAATCTGAAAATGCCACAGTGTATGCCCATACACTTAATTAAGCAGAGTGCAAATCTGTTGCTTCTCATGCAATTTAGTTTAAAAATTATATGTATGTATATATATATACATATATATATATATATATATATATATATATATATATATATATATATATACATATATACATATATATATATATGTGTGTGTGTGTGTGTGTGTGTGTGTGTGTGTGTGTGTGTGTGTGTGTGTGTCTGTGCGTGTGTGTGTGTGTGTGTGTATATGTCTCTATTGCCCTACATACCCAGATCATGGAGAGTAAAGCTGCACTAAAACACATATAATGCTGGACAAAGGACCAAAAGTAAGGGATCAACATTAGATAATGCACTTCTAAAATATGGAAACACATAGAATAAGATTTATTGCATTTAAATGACTATTGGGACATCTGAAGTTCAGATTTCTCATGTCATGTGTAAATCATCCCACATTTGACAGCAAACCACAATTTAGTGTGAAATATGCATAAATATGAGTCAAACCTGTGTACTTGCTGCAAACATCTGGCCAGTGGAGAGCCATACCACATCTCCCTAAGACGACGTGTGGAAACCTTGAAAATGTATGGCACAGTATACGAATATGTACATATATTGTGAAGTCATATGTTTGTATCTACACAAGCAACAGCACCCACATTCACTACAGCCCCCTGTGTCTACTGGATTTCACCACACATACATCAACATCTGAACAAGTTGTGTAATGTATAATGTTGTGTGCTCACTCATCGGCAGGGCAAACTGATTTTGGCCACAGGCTTGCCCAGTCAAATGCAAACAGACACATATTCTCAACAAGTACTGTTGTCATGTACCTAGGCTACAAAACAATTATCTGACTGCTACACTAGTAGATGCAGGTCAGAGTAAGAAACAATGTGACTGCAGGCCTCCCAGGCTGTTCAACACAGGGCGTGTTTATGTCCTCTACAATTAGTTCACTTGCAGTCATTTATAAAGCAGACTTAAACTGTGATGTGTGCATTAAGTGCTGTGATCTGTGGTGTGTAAGACTAGCTAGGTAGGGGTTCTAATCTCACTCTAGTCCACTTGATATGTGTGTGTGTGTGTGAGTGAGTGTGTGTGTGTGTGTGTGTGTGTGTGTGTGTGTGTGTGTGTGTGTGTGTGTGTGTGTGTGTGTGTGTGTGTGTGTGTGTCCAAAGAGCAAGTGTGAATCCCAAACTGATATGGGTTTACACATTTTGGCCTTTGCAGTTGATGCAGACCTCCAAATTCTTGTCCTCCACAAGGCCTGCTGATGTCATCTACCATAAGATTACCTAAAGCCATGTTAATGAAGGACTTTGGCTGTAGTTCATGTGCTAAATACTGTAATCTGTAGTATATGACTAGATAGGTAAGAGTTCTAATTTCACTCCCCCCACTTGGTGTGCAGATGTGTGTGTGTGTGTGTGTGTGTGTGTGTGTGTGTGTGTGTGTGTGTGTGTGTGTGTGTATGTGTATCTCCCCAAACAGCAAGAGTGAATCCCACACTGACTTCACAACTGGCATAGGTTTGCACTTTTTGGCCCTTGCAGTTGATGCAGGCTTCCAAACTCTTGTTGTCCACATCTATCATAAGATTACCTAATGCCATGTTAATGTCAGACTTGAGCCATGGTGTGTGTGTGTGTGTGTGTGTGTGTGTGTGTGTGTGTGTGTGTGTGTGTGTGTGTGTGTGTGTGTGTGTGTGTGTATGTTAAGTACTATGTTATGTAGTCTGCAACTTGGTGTGTGTGTGTGTGTGTGTGTGTGTGTGTGTGTGTGTGTGTGTGTGTGTGTGTGTGTGTGTGTGTGTGTGTGTGTGTGTGTGTGTGTGCATGTGCACGTGCATCTCCCTACAGAGCAAGTATGAATCCCAAACTAACATGGTTTTGCACTGTTTTGGGTCTTGCAGGTGATGCAGGCCTACAAACAATTGTCCTCCACAAGGCCTGCTGATGTAATCTACTATAAAATTACCTAAAGCCATGTTAATGTCAGACTTGAGCCATGGCATGTGCATTAAGTACTGTTAGGTAATCTGGAAAACAGGATTCTTAAGGATTCTAATCTCATTCTAGTCCACTTAGTGTGTGTGTGTGTGTGTGTGTGTGTGTGTGTGTGTGTGTGTGTGTGTGTGTGTGTGTGTGTGTGTGTGTGTGTGTGTCTGTGCGTGTGTCTGTGTGTGTGTATATATGTCTCTATTGCCCTACATACCCAGATCATGGAGAGTAAAGCTGCACTAAAACACATATAATGCTGGACAAAGGACCAAAAGTAAGGGATCAACATTAGATAATGCACTTCTAAAATGTGGAAACACATAGAATAAGATTTGTTGCATTTAAATGACTATTGGGACATCTGAAGTTCAGATTTCTCATGTCATGTGTAAATCATCCCACATTTGACAGCAAACCACAATTTAGTGTGAAATATGCATAAATATGAGTCAAACCTGTGTACTTGCTGCAAACATCTGGCCAGTGGAGAGCCATACTACATCTCCCTAAGACGACGTGTGCAAACCTTGAAAATGTATGGCACAGTATACGAATATGTACATATATTGTGAAGTCATATGTTTGTATCTACACAAGCAACAGCACCCACATTCACTACAGCACCCTGTGTCTACTGGATTTTACCACACATACATCAACATCTGAACAAGTTGTGTAATGTATAATGTTGTGTGCTCACTCATCGGCAGGGCAAACTGATTTTGGCCACAGGCTTGCCCAGTCAAATGCAAACAGACACATATCCTCAACAAGTACTGTTGTCATGTACCTAGGCTACAAAACAGTTATCTGACTGCTACACTAGTAGATGCAGGTCACAGTAAGAAACAATGTGACAGCAGGCCTCCCAGGCTGTTCAACACAGGATGTGTTTATGTCCTCTACAATTAGTTCACTTGCAGTCATTTATAAAGCAGACTTAAACTGTGATATGTGCATTAAGTGCTGTGATCTGTGGTGTATAAGACTAGCTAGGTAGGGGTTCTAATCTCACTCTAGTCCACTTGATATGTGTGTGTGTGTGTGTGTGTGTGTGTGTGTGTGTGTGTGTGTGTGTGTGTGTGTGTGTGTGTGTGTGTGTGTGTGTGTGTGTGTGTCTCCAAAGAGCAAGTGTGAATCCCAAACTGATATGGGTTTACACATTTTGGCCTTTGCAGTTGATGCAGACCTCCAAATTCTTGTCCTCCACAAGGCCTGCTGATGTCATCTACCATAAGATTACCTAAAGCCATGTTAATGCAGGACTTTAGCTGTAGTTCATGTGCTAAATACTGTAATCTGTAGTATATGACTAGATAGGTAAGAGTTCTAATTTCACTCCCCCCACTTGGTGTGCAGATGTGTGTGTGTGTGTGTGTGTGTGTGTGTGTGTGTGTGTGTGTGTGTGTGTGTGTGTGTGTGTGTGTGTGTGTGTGTATGTATGTGTATCTCCCCAAACAGCAAGAGTGAATCCCACACTGACTTCACAACTGGCATAGGTTTGCACTTTTTGGCCCTTGCAGTTGATGCAGGCCTCCAAACTCTTGTTGTCCACATCTATCATAAGATTACCTAATGCCATGTTAATGTCAGACTTGAGCCATGGTGTGTGTGTGTGTGTGTGTGTGTGTGTGTGTGTGTGTGTGTGTGTGTGTGTGTGTGTGCACGTGCATCTCCCTACAGAGCAAGTATGAATCCCAAACTAACATGGTTTTGCACTGTTTTGGGTCTTGCATGTGATGCAGGCCTACAAACGATTGTCCTCCACAAGGCCTGCTGATGTAATCTACTATAAAATTACCTAAAGTCATGTTAATGTCAGACTTGAGCCATGGCATGTGCATTAAGTACTGTTAGGTAATCTGGAAAACAGGATTGCTAAGGATTCTAATCTCATTCTAGTCCACTTAGGGTGTGTGTGTGTGTGTGTGTGTGTGTGTGTGTGTGTGTGTGTGTGTGTGTGTGTGTGTGTGTGTGTGTGTGTGCACACATGCATCTCCCTACAGAGCAAGTATGAATCCCAAACTAACATGGTTTTGCACTGTTTTGGGTCTTGCCTTGCAGGTGATGCAGGCCTACAAACTCTTGTCCTCCACAAGGCCTGCTGATGTAATCTACTATAAAATTACCTAAAGCCATGTTAATGTCAGACTTGAGCCATGGTGTGCATTAAGTACTGTTAGGTAATCTGGAAAACAGGATTGTTAAGGATACTAATCTCATTCTAGTCTACTTAGGGTGTGTGTGTGTGTGTGTGTGTGTGTGTGTGTGTGTGTGTGTGTGTGTGTGTGTGTGTGTGTGTGTGTGTGTGTGTGTGTGTGTGTGTGTGTGTGTGCATGCCCCTACAGAACAGGTGTGACTCCCACACTGACTTCCCAAACTGGTGTGTCTTTGCACTGTATTTTGACCTTGCAGGTAATGCAGGCCTACAAACTCTTGTCCTCCAGAAGGCCTGTTGATGTTATCTACCTTAAGATTACCTAAATCCAAGTTAATGTCAGACTTGAGCAGTGGTGCATGCAATACTTTGTGTGTTCTGTAGTCTGTAGGGGTTCTATTCTATTCTCACTGCAGCCAACTTGGTGTGTGTGTGTGTGTGTGTGTGTGTGTGTGTGTGTGTGTGTGTGTGTGTGTGTGTGTGTGTGTGTGTGTGTGTGTGCATGTGTGTGTGTTGTGAAGTACTATGTAAACATAGATAGATAGTGGTACTCTTCTCACTACAGCTAACTTGGTGTATGTGGATGTTAGTCAGAGCATTTTACATCAGCCTATGGGATCATAGGATCATAGGAAGTTACTAGGCTAATGGCTATAGGGCCCTTACAAGCCTTGCCAACTTCTGACCCTTATTTCTACAATCAGCACCTATTGTCCCTGTCCAAGAGGGACACAGGTGGAATCCCTGGGGTGAATTTACGGTCACCTATCCAATCATCCAGATTGTGTTTGAAGAGGGCCAGTGTGGTGCTCTGTTTGACATGAAGTGGAAGTTTGTTTTAAAAGTGTGGCAACCTCTGGGAGACAAATCTTTCCCTTCAGCAGGTTTTATTAATGTCACATACCAGGTTAAGGTCTTTAGAGTGAGTAACCCGTGTACAATTTGACTTACAGATATGTACCATGTGCAATAAAGCAGGGTCAGAGATTGCCTTGTATGCAAGGCAGAGATCATGTCTGAGTAGTCTGAATGAAACAGAATAAAGTGACAATGATTTCAGATGATCTCCATAGGACAGATGCTGAAGACCATGAATTTTTCTTGTGAGGAACCTTTGTGGTCTCTCTAATTGTTGCAGGTGCTTGGAAAGGTACATACCAAAAGAGGCAGTTATTGGCCTGATCAAAAAAGAATAAAGGAAGGTTATGACTTTTTCTTTTAATTTTAAGACTATTTATAGACAATTACAGGCCAATAAAGCCAAACCCTCTAGCTGTGGTAATATCCAACTGATATCCGTAAACATTAGGGTGTCTGCAAAATATCCCAACTAACAAACTAAAACAATGAGTAAAAATGTCACACAGAAAAAACAATTGGTTAAAAGACAAAAAGAAAAATCTAGCAAAGCTAACTAACACAGCTAGAGAATTTGGCTTTATTGGCCTTAAATTGTCCATAGTCTTAAAAGTAAAAGAAAAAGTCATGGGCATTCAGAATTGCAATTTACCTGAAACACCTGATATCCCTAAAGGGTAATTTGCAGATATCCCATGATGCCTCTGACACAAGAGGTTTAAGGTATCACACAGTGGAAACTCTTGCTTTGGTAGATTTTTTTTGTGTTTTTAAACAATCAGTTTTTCTGTGTGACCTTTTTACTCATTGCTTTATGACTCAGTCATAGTCCATGTGGGAGTACATGACCTGCGACTATACTTAGAGATACTTATTTCAGCTCTCAGAAGACATCTGTGCAGCCACTGACACATGACTTAAAGCTGCAGAAATGTCTGAGACCTCAAAGGCAAGACACAATTGTGTGTACATCTCATTGTAAATGGAACCACTTATAATGAGGCAGGAGATATAGCAAACCTCCTGGCTGATAAATTGAGCCGCAACTTTAGCCCTCTCTCCCCCTCAACCTTCCCTCAGGAAATACCATCAAATATAAGTACCCCTACTATTACTAGAGAACAGGTTCTTAATGCTCTTGCTAAGACCATGTACACTGCATTAATGGGCATAAAAAATATCCCTGGATGCTTTTGGGTTCTTATTGGAAGAGTGAACGCTTAAGTTAGCAAACGCTCTTACATCGAACTTTAAAACATGAAACCTGAATATGTTGAAGGTACTGAACATCGATTTTTTTCCCAGGGAAAAAAAACAATTAATGGACCATTCTCTGGACTTTGCTGTTTTCTCCACTGTGGTGCGATCTCGGTGTTGGTATATTTAAGTTGGGGGGTGGGGGGGGGGGCACAGCCCACTTTATTTTGCCTGTACATTGTTTTATTTTTGGATCAGATAATTTTTTCCCTGGGAATAAATTTGCTGATCTGTTCCTTCAATATTTTAAGGTTCGCATTTTTAAGTTTGATAAAAGAGCATTCTCTATTTTTAGCATTCGATCTTGTGATATAGATGCATGCCTTCTAATTAGCATGAAACATGACCTTTCAGGGCCTCTGGAATTACTATTTGACTGTAGCCACCAAACTGGCATTGTGCCTTGTGAATGGAGAACAGCAACAGTCATCCCTCTGCACAAAGGTGGGCCATCTACAGACCCTGGAGACTACAGACCCAGAAGTCTCACTAGTCTGATACGTACAACCATGAATAGAATTATCATTTAAATGATCAATAGAGATGTAGTACACCTCCAGACACTGGACCAAACCCAGTTTGGTTTTGTCAAGGGCAGATCATGCCTACCCAACCTGGTGGACCTATTTGAGAAGGTGACCAAAGTAATGGATGAGGTAAAAATGGCACACTGCCTACCATGGTCTGACAAGGCATTAGACACTATACCTCCATCAGGTATTGTTATAAAACAAACTAGTATGTCAGCCAGTGGATAGCCAAGTGGCTCAGAGACAGGACCCAGGAATCTAACACTGGGGAGTCCACCTCTACAAAGATGCCAGTCACACATGGACTCCCTCATAAATCATTCCTCGGACCGCTCCTTTTAGGCATTTACCTCTCTGAAGTCAAGGCCAATGTCAGTGGTCTCTGGCTGACTAAATTTGCAGATGATTGCAAATTAAAAGCTGTCATTGAATCCCTCCCTGACACAAATGTTCTCCAGGAGGGGCTGACACAGACATACAACTGGTGTCAGAGCCATAGACTAACCTTAAATGCCAAGAAACTCAAAACACTATCCTTTGGGAAGTCATCCACCTAGGGTAACTATTATATTGACAGCACACCTCTAACAGTTAGGGACTTAGGGACTTAGGGACACACATGGATAGTAATCTAGCCTTTGACTGTCACATGTCTACAGTATTGGGGAAATCATTCTATGTTGCACAACTTATAAACAAAGGTATGGCATGTAAGTCCAAGGAAGTCATTGTTTCACTATATCCAGCATTCATTAGACCTATCAGGGAGTGCAATGCCGTCTTTGGTATGTACCTAAACAGGCATATCCATCAAATGAAACATCCACAGAGGTTCATAATAAAACCAGTACAGGGCATATGTAAAATGTCTTATGCAGACCACTTCAAGGTCCTATCCCTGTATTCTGTCTCCTACAGGCTTTGGAGGGAAGATGTATGTTTGCCATACAGAGCATTGTCAGACCCCACTGTTGGCCTCCTGCATATCCACGAAACAACTCGCATCACCAGCAACAGAATTACCCATTCTACAGACCTATACCTTGCCTGTGGTATAAGTAGGACATGCTGGATAGACAGGTATGTATCCCAGATACTACACCCTATATGGAACCGGCTTCCCATCCATGTGAAGCATAGTTATGCCCTAATGCAAATCAAGTGCAACTTACACAACTAGATGGGGAACAGGGCAACCATCCCTGGTTTGGGCCCTATGTCTCTAATGGACACAAGGAAACTGTAAATGGTTTGTCTCCCAGGACCCTGCTTGTAAATGTTTTATCTCAAAAAAACCCTGCTTAAACTTATTAAGGGTATCAGACATTGTGAGAGATTTGGGATGCATGGCTAGGCTTAAAGAAGATCTTGTGTTTGTCAGCCTAGTAAACACCTATGATCATAATGACCCATGAACCCATGAACCTATAATGTATTAACTTTCTTATGAAATGTGTCTTCTCTGCTGACATTCACTCCTGTGCTCTGATGTTGGTGGGTTGATTGTAGATGTGCACCTATAGGTGTGTACTCTACAATCCTGAAATTGAAATGTAAACATTTCCACGAGACACATTTCATCATGCAATTCCACAGCCCTTACAACATCATCCATTGAAACGTACAGAAATTATTCTGCTATCCACATTATAAATGGCAAAGTATAACATCTATAAATGACCAGTACAAGTAGCATGTCAACAGCACCAGTGGATGAAAGGAATTTATACTAATGTAGATAGTCACCCTGTGCATCAGAGACATATCTTTATGCCCCTGCATCCATGAGAAAGATGATAAGGATGTGGCACAGTTATCATCACATGCAAAGGGTGTTGTGTGGGGGAGCAGGAGACCTAAGGTGATGCAGTAGGTTGGCAAGCATGTGTGTTGTGAGTCAGGAAGAGAAGCTGGCAAGAAGGACCATGGAAATGTTGCATGTGTGTTTGTAGGTGCCCTCAATATGACATTGGTGTGTGAGTGTCTACATGAGCACAGTTAAACTTAGTGCTAGCCCTATATGTCTGTGTTGGACAGCTGTGAGCCATGTGTGGTAGAGATGACAGTTCATCGTCTACACCCCCGAACATGAGAACTGGCTCTGCCAGGATTTGTACTGGCTCCTCCACACCCAAGGTCAGATGCTTTGATACTACCTGAGGGTGACTGATGTCTGCTAGTCAAGTGTCCTCCACAGCATCACTCATGACCATGAGCCCATGGCCTGCTATGTCTTGGTGTGGACAGCACAATCCCCTCTGAATTGCTGAATGTACTACCACTACAGGAGTATAATTGTGCATGGACACATTGACTCTCAGCAGATGTAGTTGCTGACCTACTCCCACGAGTATGACGCTCAACTCCAGCCAGACGTTTCATCACAGACAATGTAAGTTCCAAGACAGATAGTGTGCAATATGTCTCAGACCTTCCTCTTTCCACTCAACTGGTCCAGGGTATCAGCAACACGGTGGAGGCAGTCATGGATGTCAGACTGTGGTGCATCCATAACCCTAAGCTTTTATTGGGAGTTCCTTTCTGAACATGTCTGTGCCTCCATAACAGCCCTAAACATATGCTGAGTAACCCATGATCAGACACCTGCAACAGGTGGTGGAGGGACAGCAGGCCTCCTACGAGCACCCCTATCAATTTGCCTGTGTGAAACCTCATCAACAGTTTGGCTATGGCCAGTGTCAACAGTCACTGAAGCCACAGTAGCTACACTTCCATGTTCAATGTCCCCACCCTCCGACTGTCCAATATCTGTGGCATCAGAAGGCTGTGTATGCATAGGCATATTGGCTGTGTACAGGGATAATGAGGGTGGAAGAGGGATGTCAACCTCTGTGTCTGATTCAGCTCCTGCAACTCCCCAGCTCTGCCTCAGTTTGGCCACCATCATCATCAGAGTCTGAATAGACGCTGGCATCAGGTGGTATAGGAGACAAAGATCAACCCCCACCCCCGGTCACCTGTGATAAAAAGGAAAAATCAATACATTAATACTTGCACTACTATACTCTGCAGTACTACGGTACAATACATGTTAAGCTGTATACACTGCTGTTACTATTACAGACTTGTATACCCCCTACCTCACAGAGCAGGACATGTGCAATTACTTGGAAATAATTATCCAGTAAACAAGAAACTATTGAGCAAGAAATACATTATGTACACTGTGGACATTCTGCAAAAATCTGCACAGCTGGCAATTATAGCAATTAGCAATGTCCTGACAATATTTTCAAGTCAGTCACTATAGTCATACCTACAAGATTGAAGTATAGGTCTAATCTGTGGACGTTCTTAAAATATCTGTACAGTTGACAGTCATGCAGATAGTATATCAATTCAGCCAGCAGGCCTGGGATGACATTTTAGCGAATACATTGAACAAAATCTACAGCTCTGTCAAAACAGTTTCTGCTTACCAGCAGAAGCAGCACAGCCTCTTCTAATTCCTGACAGTCCTGAAAAAAATTGAGGGAGAGGTAATGGCAACAGCACCACATGTTAAAATATAACAGGGGTCATACATCCAAATATCTCACATCTACAGTAACTGCTGTGTTAAAAGGTATGGGGCTAACAATCTCTACATGAGTTTAAAACTACATGTAACTTACTCTAACTTACCCCCCCCCCAAAAAAAAAACAAACATCTGACACCCATTTTAAACTAGATACACATTGACAGGATGAATGCAACAGTATTCTACTGATGATCTGACTAAGCATACCTTGACGCTCCTCTTGAGAGAAACAGGTGGCACCCATGACCATAACACATTGGCTGATGGATGCCTGGGAGCTTTCCTATATAGCAAAGTTTGCCAGGAATTCTTCTGTGGTTGTGTGAGGAGCTTCTGCTGCAGGGACACCACCAGTGACCTGATGATCCCTGGCCACATCAGCTGCAAACCTCCTTGCTGCATTTATCATATATGTGGCATAGTGTCACATCTGCTCATAGGTACAATTTTGGTGACTCATGGCATTGATGTGCGCCAGTTCATACCACAGGGCTGCACGTTTGGATGTGCTTGCTCTCTCTTGGGACAGCATGACCTGGTAATGTTGTCACAAAGCCTCAATAATGAGGTTGTTTTCCATCTCAGAAAATGGTAGCCTGCAATGTGCACACATAATGTTTTCTGAAATACAAAGAAATAAGAACACATGTAAGGATCACATACATATGAGTAAACTATATATATATATATATATATATATATATATATATATATATATATATATATATATATATATATACAGCAGTAAAAGAAAGCTATTGGTATTCACAGCTTGATTACACATCTCATATTCAACAGTGTGGCAAACATACAAAGGGTGTGGATGCAAGTAGGATTGTAGCAATAGTGACATATTCCTGTCTGTGCCATGACAAATACTCATGCATGCTCACGCACCCAATACAGGAGTTCATTGTAGTGTGCCCCACAGCAGGAAAAATCCACCCCCCAAAAAAATATATATATAAACAATGCTACCAACAACATAGCAGTGTACTATTACAAATGCTATCAAAGGAAGTAGCCAGGAGACCTCTGTACCTAGTTATCACACAGCATTATACCCTTGGTGTACTCTACATCCTCTGTATGTGTAACAAGGCTGGAGATCAATGCCATGTCATCAGTACAGTTCTAACAAAGGATTACTGATGTAATCCCCATTCTCCCTAAGTATATTCAAACATATGCATCATGTTGGAAACAAAATAGATAAATACCTGATGGAGTACAATATTCCTCTGTTGGAAAATACTGCTATACAAGTAATGTGCCAATGAGTTAGACATAAGAAGTAACTTTTATACACATTGGTTTGCCTAGCTAGAAATTTGCCTTTTTATGATGGTTCTCATTAGCAGTTGATAGCCTCTGAACCAATCTGTGTTTCAGAAATGCTACATGCAGCCTACACAGCTGATTTGCAGTATAGCCAATCCTATGCAACTACTCAAAAGGATATAAGGCCTCAATGTAGATAAGACTCTCTTTTTCATATGTTGGGGTGAAAATTAGTGGAGTAAAAATACATCAGGACAGAGAGAATGTTTGTAGCAGCTACTTGTTACATACAGATGTGTGTGCTACAGGATGAAGTTGCTACTGCTAGTGATAGGCATAGACAGACAGGCAGAAGGCTTTGTAGGATGACAACACAGAAGACTAACTGTGGGACCTGTGACAGGCTTTTGGAACAGCCAGAGCCATATTGAGGACACTCATCCCACTGGAAGTAAGGTATGTGTTTAAGGTTGTTATGTTAGCCAAATGCAAGAGGGTCTCACAGCAATTAATGACTGGTGCCAAAGTAATGGCCTCAAGCTAAACACAACAAAATGTATCATCATACCATTCACCAAAAACACAGCCCCTACTAATTACCACATCAATGACAACCCCCTAAACACACAACCTGTGGCGAGACACCTGTGTACTCAGCTTGATAACAATATCACATTCAACTATCATGTAGCTGCAGTGGTCAGAAAAGCCTTTTACTTAGTTCATCTCATAAGTAAAGGGATTGCATCCAGAAAAAAGGAGGTTATTATCTCTCTATACACCTCCCTCATTAGAACAATAATTGAGTATAATGCCCCGTTTCATATGCGCCTCTCCAAACATCTGCACCAACTGGAAAGGCCACAGAAATACCTCACAAAGAGAATCCATGGCTTCCAACACCTGTCCTATGTGGACAGGCTCAAATCACTATCACTCTACTCAGTATCATACAGATTGCTCAGAGGTGATCTGTGTCTTGCCTACAAGGCAATCTCAGACCCTGCCCTACTAGAGATGCTCCATATCCGTAAGTCTAACTCCTCGTGCATTACCCACTTGAAAGGCCTGAATCTAATATGTGACATCAACAAAACCTGTTTAAATCCGAACGAGCAAGAGATGCAACTGAAATTAATTCAAACAGGATGGATAAAAACACAGGTTTAATTAGTGCTTTCGGCGAGGTCAGTGCCTCCCCTTCTTCAGACAAATTACATCAAAAAACACAACTCCTTTATAGCGTACTCCTTGTTTAATTATTCAATTAAACATTTACTTTTATTAAAGAAGCACTTATTTTTAAAGAACATTCAACAAATAAATAGTTATCCATTTTAAAACATGTGTGTTTAGCTAATGGTACCAGACTAATATCAGGATAAGCAATGGTTTCATTTATTTATTTTTCGGGTCGGAAAGGCCTTTTGGAAAATGCACATGGATGTATGACTATTTATTTGTTGAATGTTCTTTAAAAATAAGTGCTCCTTTAATAAAAGTAATTGTTTAATTGAATAATTAAACAAGGAGTACGCTAGTATAAAGGCGTTGTGTTTTTTGATGTAATTTGTCTGAAGAAGGGGAGGCAGTGACCTCGCCGAAAGCGCTAATTAAACCTGTGTTTTTATTCATCCTGTTTGAATTAATTTCAGTTGCATCTCTTGCTCCTTGGGATTTAAACAGTTTTTAATTCTTGTTTTGTGTATGTATATCAACAAAACCTGCTGGAGAGACTTCCCATACACATCAGAGTACCTCTCTGACCCTCTTCAAGTGAAACCTTGATGTGTGGATGGGAAACCACAAATTCGTCCCAGGGGTTCCACGTGTGTCCCTCACTGTAAGGAGCGACAGGTGCCGGCTGAGGTTTCTTTTTGGGAGTAAACTCTTGGCTAGGCTTGTAAGGGCCCTAGGGCCATTAGCCTAGTAACCTCCTATGATCCTATGTATCATTAACAAAGTAAAAAGCAACATGCTTGGTATGTCCTAGAACAAGGTAGGGGGGACAGTAGCCATTATGTGAGCCTGTGTCTATATTACATAATCAAACTTTTAAAAGTTTGAATGTCATATGGTTGACACCATATGATTGAACTTTTAAAAGTTCAAAAATGTAATAGAAAAAAGACAAAGAAAAAAACCTACATGAATGGTTTAAGCAGGGGAGCAAGTGCCCCTGCACCCCCCACTCCCCCCGCTCTTTAAATAGACCAATTCCGAGATCGCACTACAGTGCAGAAAAGGGAAATCTTCCCATTCCACACTGTATGGATACCTCCGTTGAAACATTCAAACTTTTAAAAATTCGATCATATGGTGTCAACCATATGACATTCGAACTTTTAAGAGTTTGACGTGATATAGACCCTCAACCACTTGGACAACTGCCAAGTCATGTGTTATGTCATGGTATTCTCCTGGAAGGTGTGTGCTGGCAACCCTTGCTTCTAGCATGACCTCTATATATGTATGTTGCTTATTACCTCTCAACCTCTTAGAGCAAAAAATCTGGACAAAGCCTAAAATGATGGGGGACAAATAGGGACAGATTTTAAATATTGCCCTTACAAACTTAGAACGTTTATGGAATAATAGGTTTTGCATTAGCATGAATTTTCCAAAGGATGTAGATTCATAAACTCAAATGTTTGTCATTATTTAATGACTTAAATCCTCAGCTGTTTGCCAGAAAGAGACAGATTTTAGGGGGAACACACCAAGAATATGAGGTAAAAATCTGGACATTCTGTGAAAACCTGTACAGTTGAGAGGTAGCTTGTACAGCTATGGTTGTCTGTAATATCACTGGCAAATTATTGTGGACTGCAGTCTGACATTACTGGGCCACATTTGAATTGCATATGTCAAATTCTTCTGGAAATTCATGCTAATGCATAACCTGACATTCTAGGCCCTTTCTAGGGTTGTAATAGCAATAGTTAAGATGTGCTCCTATCTGTAGGCTTTTGACTTCATTATTTAGAAAAATAATACAAGTAGTCCCACACAGCAGTCAAGGTTAAAAATGTAATTAAAACATGATATATAAGTGATTTTGTTTCGTAGGGTATATAAATTGAAATGGATGTTAAATTAATTTATTTGATGAAGTCTCTCTGTGTACAAGAAAAAAGCGCTTATATATCGTGTTTGGAAATTTTTTTATTACATTTTTAACCTCGACTGCTGTGTGGGACTACTTGTGTTCCTTTACAAGTTTTTTTCTGGACTGAATTTTATTGTTTGAATTTTCCGCTATTTAGAAGCAAACATTCCATTTGTACTGCTTTGGGTGGATAAATAGATGATGAGACAGTCATACATATCACAATTTATAATGGTGATATACACATCATGTATTTTAAATGCTAGACAGAGCTGGATTTGAACCCAGGACAATGTGAACTGAAAAATAAAGATGATAAAAGCATTTAACAGATTGAGCTACAGAATGAAATACAAAAGCTGCGTGTTTTTACATTTTGTACAGATCATTGCTCACTGAACTGCTATTACTTACCTCACACCAATTACTATGTGTATGGCTTTAAAGGGATTTATTTCTCTACCATATTCCCATTTAAATTCCAATTTTTCCATTAATCTTTTAGCAGATTTGTGGAGAAATGCAGTGCAATGTGCAGCATTGTGTAAACATGCTTAATGATGAGAAAATGACAATTACTATGTTTTGCTTAAAACACGTGCTAATTAATTGGCTGTGTGGGTTGGCAGGTTGATGCACTTTTACTCAAGTAAGATAGTGCTGAGTTTGAAAAAGGGTATAGGTGTACTTTTTGAAAATGATTATTATGCTTTCAAATGGCTATAGTAATAGACTGCCATTTAGCATAGATCACACAATTATTCTTTAAAGAAACGAAAATTGGGGAGATAGAACAGTGATGAAATTTGATGCAAGCAGGGGGAAAAATGTAGTGAAAGGCAGGTTTGGATGTGCAGGAAGGGTGTAGGAAAGAACCATAGCTATCCATTTCTTAAATAGCAACAACTATGCACTTGCAAAAATTTTTAGCTGAATTTGCACTGTTACCCCCAGAAAGAGGGGTGATGACAACATAAGTGCGTTGTCAAGCCAATTGGACAAAATTAAGTGCATCCAGTGGATGCATGTGTGAAATGGAGAGCTATGCATGGGACAATTTTTTTTTTTTTTTTATGGAGAGAGTGGAATGTTGGGGAAGGGACATATGTATATGTGGGCAAGGTAAGTTAGGAAGGTGAGGAAGCATTTGCAGACAGACAAGACATACAAGGCAGCAGGCAGGGTTGGTGAGGGACACAAGAAGGGGTGTACACCGTGGTTGGGGAGGGGATTTGGGGATCCCAGTTTCATGGTCATCAGACACTGTAGCAGTGTATCTCAAGTCCTCACCCATAGGACTGTCAGTACTGCACCTTCACTGCTCCTGTGGAGGCAGTGGTCAACACCGTCACATGGGGAGTGACTGCCCCACCAGGATGGACAGCATTCTCTCCATCCGGTGTCAGCATGCACCAACAGTTTGATGCACAAGCCTATGCACCATGCCTGGCATTTGATCACAAGTGACAAAAGCATCCCCTCTGATTCAACTCCCAGAGGGTCTGCACTCCCGGCCTGTGAGGTGGAACTAACTGATGGAGCAGGTAGTGTAGGGCAGCAGAGGGGGGTGCCACCAGACTATGGCTCAGACATGCTGGGCCCCAGTGCTTCGGCTGGGGGAGCCAATGTAGGTGGATCTCCAGGAACCGGCCTACCTTGTCACGCTGTGGTAAATAAAATGGAAACAGAAAAGAAAAATAAACATAAACCAAATTAATGTGATTAATAACATAATATAAAACAATAATGAGCAATGGAAACAAATTGAAAAAAATATAATGAGGAACACAACAATAAATAATGTAAATGAAAGTTTAATGGCAAAGCAATATTAAATTATATGTAAGGCCAACATAAGAGGTAATAACAAATAATATGATAATAGCAAATGATAATAGTAAATATAATCGATTAAATAAATAAAAGAAGAGAAGGGGTGGGTTGAGAGAGGGAAGGAGAACATTAGTAACTTCACAGATAATATGACTAAACATACTACAACTACAAACTTTTAGATATGTTAGATTTTAGTTGTGAGACCACTGACTGCTATTATGTTTATTATTTGAAATACTACCCTGTTCCTTACACACACTATAGTTCCGATCATATTGCATCCAGAAATCATTCAGTGTTGCTTATATTGTATATATGATGTTCCATGTACCTACCTCTCAACCTCTTACATAATGGGACAGGGAACATTCTTACATAGTGTGCTGTTAACAGTAGTAGCAAGGTGTTCTGATAACAGATTTGCCATTAAATTCCTTTTGAAGAGATGTTTAATATCTGAAATCCAGACAAATGACATTTTTTTCTGACATTGATCCTCAATAATATGGCAGAGACTGACCAGTAAAACAAGATCGTATACCAAACAGATCAGACATATGGGGCAATATTCAGTACATTCTTCAAAAATAATGACAGTTGAGAGGTATATCCATGTACACTGATTATACTTGACAGCCGGACACTCATGGCACAGGTCTAAGGGTGTGCACTTCACATGTAAGCATGGTTATGTTTTATTATTGAAATGTTAAAACAGTATTGAAAACTGCACAATTTCTCAGTTGGCTGGTGTGAGATCAGAACCCACAAGCAGTAACTACAATAATACTGAACATTTTATTTGAAAAAATAAATTATCAAAGTACCGTTTCCTTTTATACTTTATTGATTCTTGCTGTTTCAAATCTTGCATTTATACACATTGATAGCTCTCTAGGACTTTTGTTAACTTACATGTTTACCCTACTCAGTTATTGACTGCAATCTACAGCACATTTCAGACAATGAGCAGAACACAACTTTGACTTTTAATCTGGGTATTCCACAGCATTAACAAATGGTTGGAAGCTATGCCACACAGTACTGCATGCTTACTTGCTTTAACTTACATTACCAGTTCAAAAATGCACTGACAAATTAATGAAATCTATGATGTCCCATTTATTTCATACATAACTGTTAAGACTGTAATATCTGTATTTATTTTATTAAGTTATGTATTCATTTATTACTTTATTGATTTTCTTATATACCACGCGCTTGCCTCATCCTGGCCAAATACCTTGCATGGGACCGCACATTGCAAGCCCTCTCTTCTGTAGCTGCGGTAAGAGAGGGGAAACCATTATGCATACCAGTTTTGCACCAATTCGGCTTGTATATTTATAAATTAATAGAAAACATACTTACATATCTGTGGGGTGTTCTCCACCTGTGCCTCTTGGTCTACTGATCCAAAGTACCCCTGTTCAGTTGATAGATGTCATCATAATGGTGACAACACTGCTTACCATTGTGGGGAAGACCAGTTGCACTGGTCATGTCCCTGGCCAAACTATCCTAAGCTTCAGACTTGCATTCTGATCACTGATGGTTGCCCTGCAGCAGCCAGGCTCCATAGTCCTCTACCAGGAGTCTGATGGAAACCCTAGACTCCTGCACACCCCAACCTTGTGCCATAAAGCATACACCTACCCCCTCAACAGCAGCCATATCCACACTCAGCATCAGGCTCCAAGGAATACTGTACAATTCCTGCCTATTGCCCTTTAAATAGAATGCATTCCTGCCATTGTGCATCATTCTGTAACTTTCAAAAATGTGCCGCATCACTTAGCATCTCTCAGACTTGCACAATCTATGTTTAAGTGAAGCTTAGCAACACGTAAACAGGAAAAGACTGCTGAACACGTTTAAGCAATGCTTAGCTTCACATGTTTTCTAAAGGTAATAATAACTGATGTTTCAGTGACCTGACACAGTTTCACAGCAGTATATGTAAAAGGTATTACTTGCCAGGACTCAAATGCAGGACCTACGACACTGTAGGTCATGACTCAACCTATCTAGGAATAGTGAAGAGAACTCATGTATCTTCAGATATACTGCAAAGGTGCCACTGTAAGCATAGTGCAGCTTCACTGCATGGGTTTGCACAGTGCTAAGCACCGCACAACTACAACAATTAAATGCATCCGGTTTCTATTTTTAGATGTCTAGTGGATGTCCAATGCATGAGTGCACAGTGCTAAGCATAGCTACATAACAAGGCACATCACTCATACAAGCACAATGAAATAACAAAAATAGAGCTAAGTATAGCTATATAACACATGCATCATGCAAACAAGCAATAAAAGTAAAAAAAAATAACATAAATCCAGATTAGTGAAATAAATTGTCTAGTACTCCTTTCGGTCAGGTTAATGGGCTGAAGGGTATGTAGGTGTGCCATCAGTCTTACATGGATTCAGTATCTGTGTTGGTCTGACTTACCTTAGGCATGCACCACAATTAATATGCATGGTGCACTGCTGAGGGAAGATCATGGCCATGTACATGGATACATTCTGTGTAGACTCTGCATGGAGACTACACAAACTTTATTGAATCCTGGGGTAAGTTAAAAGAACAATGTATTTTTCATCAAAATGCATTTTGGACAATAAGAAGTATGAATGTCTGGCATTACTGACTGACTGTTCTCCTCCTTCACTTACCAGAAATGCAAACATTTTGAGGTGGACAGGGCAAAAATATGAAGCAAAATTAAAGACATTCTGTAGAAACAAAAACATTTGAGAAGTATGGCTGTGCAACTATTAGGTTTCTTAAAGTGATCTGCAGTGGAACAGTGGAGTCATGTTATTTCATCACATTTCTCTAGAAAATGACCAATACTAGAGATGGACGAGAATGCATAAGTGATAAAATCACTGAAAGAAACAAAATATTAGGGTTACAAGAGATGAAAAACAAACCTTCCCTGATGGGCACCTCATTGGTGGCCCCTCTTGGTTAGCTTCAGCCTGGTGATGAGAAACAAATGGGCCAGTAGGCCAAGGAGGGTATCGTGGTTATCAGGCAGTGGGGATAAAACTGAAAAAAGTTATACTTTGTAACTCCAAGTGCTATAACTATGAGTGGCATATACAGTAAAGAGAATGACAGTGACTTTAACACCCTGATTATGTGATTGTTATTTTTTTTTTACTGGTAAGAGTCAATGTATGTCTGCCTATCTTCATTAAATTTTATATTCATTGCATTAGTTTCCCTGTGGTAAGATTTGGACTTTAGTATATATGTTACATCTAGGTGTCAGAGTTACACACTGAAGGCAAGTATGATAAACAGCAATGTGCTGATCAGGCAGTCAAACTGAGGAAGGATGGGATTGTGGGTAGATTTGTTTGCAAAACCCATACAAATATTATTTTAAAAAAATATATATATAGAATGGTAGATAGATAACCAAATTAAACAGAAAGACAGAAGGCAAGATTATTTTGGTTTAAAACAGAGGAACATACCCTTACAGCATCTGATTTCACTTAAGCATTTCACATTCAGGGTAAAACATGGAAATTCATACAGGTCATATAATGTTTCAGAAATCACAAAACATTCCTTTAGGTTGGAGGATCACTGCATAAAGTAACATGTGAAGGTTAATAAACTTACTTTTAGACTTGAGTCATCTAAAAGGGTGATTTCATCTGTGAGTGTGTTTAGGTAAAGGAAGTTATTTGTTTAAACTGTAGAGCCAGATTATCAAATAAAACTGTGAGTCATATACCAGCCATAATCAATAACTAACATTTGCCTGTGTCCGGATCTTTCTGTACAAAGATTTATGTAGAGGATATAAACAAATTAACTGTAATAGAGCTCTCTTTTTAGTATATTTTACTTGCAGATCATTGAGAGATAGTGCACATTAGCTCATATTGTCCAATACTGAGTCTTCCTTATACGTTGTAAAGGCTAAATGCAACAAGTATGCAAAATTTAAAAGGGCTGCTCACGAAAACAAAAACTCAGCATTTACTAAGAAAAATGGTGTTATTACAGGATATACAGGTATTTTGTCCAATACAGATAAGAAAGGGTTAATAGGTGTGTGCGGCAACTCAAGCAAGCATTTGTCAGTGCCAGATTTCAGTGGGTCTATATTATATAGACAAAATTTCAAAATTTTGAACACTCACATGAGCGGAAATGCAGGAAATCGAAATTGCTATTGTGGGGGGGCTGTGCCCCCCCATTCCTTCTGCTAAATATATATTCCAACATTGAGATCGCACTACAGTGGGAAAGGGCAAATTGTCCCATCTTCACTGTACTGCGATCTCACAATAGCGATTACGAAGAATGGCATTTCCGACATCTAAGCCATTCAAGATTTTGATTTTTCATCAATCTAATAGGGACCCGATTTCAGCTCACTGGACATAAGCATTAGTGAGCAATAGCAGAGAGTGTTTTGAGGGGTACTGTATATTTAGCATCAGTTTTCACCAGAATGTGAATCGCTGTTGCATGAAATAAGATCATTGAAAAATATACCTAACATACAAAAGCTGAAAATTTGATCTTAGATCAGTATAAAATACACTCAATATATAAAAGCTGAAAGACTGATCTTAACCATAAGTGATACTTAAGAAATACATAAAAAGGCAAGGATCAATAATGATAAATCATCAAAAGAACTAAATTACATTGCAGGTAAACATAATCAAAAACAAATAATGCTAAAGTATAGCAAAAATACATGGCTATGATGAAAATAGGAAACAGTTCATAAATATACATTTTACTCACTAAATATGCATCATTTTTAATTTTAAACCCCCCCTCTCTCTCCATATCTATATTTCTAGATAGGATGCATTCAGAATGTTGAATGCTCTGAATATTGAATGCAAAAAGATCAGTATGAAAAGGTCAACAATCAAAATGTCGATCAGCTTTTTTGCCGGTTCTTAAAAAGCCAGTAGTTTATTACCTAATATTGCAGTTAAGAGGGGACTGGGTGTGACCTTTCCCCACTGTGATGCAATCTTAGCATTGGTATATGTAATTAGCAGAGGGTGTGGAGGAATGGGGGGGGGTAGGGCTTGTCCTCGTACATAGAAAGTGTTTTCTTAACTGTTTTTTTTTTCACATTTGAGTGTTAACTTTTTGCATCAGTCTTTTTCTATTCAATATTCACACCAGTTTTATCATGGTCCATTATTTACTCATACTCCTACAAAGTCACAAAACAAAAAAAAAAATGAAATACAGAGACTAAAGAACCAGCAGCTTGCCACTATTCATTTTAGCATTTTTGTTCCTTTATTCAAACAGCACTTCTTCATAACATTAAGTCACATACTCTGTTGAATTCCACAATTAAAACTCATGCCTCTTACTTTAGCAAATAGAATCACTATTAACATTTCAGGCACTCTTCTTCTTCTTTTGGGTGTTCCCGTTAGGGGTCGCCACAGGTGATCATCTGTTTCCATTTCTTCCTGTCCTCTGCAACTTGCTCTGTCACACCAGCCACCACTGTGTTCTCTATCACCATATCCATAAACCTTATCTTAGATCTTCTTTTTTTCCTCTTGCCTGGCAGCTCCATCCTTCACATCTTTTTCCCCATATACCCAGCATCCCTCCTCAGCACATGTCCAAACCAACACAATCTCGGCTCTCTGGCTTTGTCTCAAAACCGTCCAACTTAAACTGACCCTCTACTATACTGATTCCTAATCCTATCTATCCTCATCACACTTAGTGTAAATGTTGACATCTTTAACTCTGCCACCTCCAGCTCTGACTCCTGCCTTTTTGTCAGTGCCACCATCTCCAACCCATATAACATAGCTGGTCTTACTACCCTCTTGTAGACCTTCCCTTTCATTCTTACTGGTATCCGTCTGTCACAAATCACTCCTGACACTCTTCTCCACCCACTCCAACCTGCCTGTACTCTCTTCTTCACCTCTCTTCCACACTCACCATTACTCTGAATTACTGATCCCAAGTATTTAAACTGATCCACTTTCGTCAGCTCTTCTTCCTGCATCCTTACCATTCCTCTACCCTCCCTGTCATTCACACATATATTCTTAGTCCTGCTGACCTTCATTCCTCTCCTCTCAAGAGCATAACTCCACCTCTCCAGGGTCTCCTCAACCTGGTCCCTACTCTCACTATAGATTACAATGTCATCTGCAAACATCATAGTCCACAGGGACTCCTGTCTGATCTTGTCTGTCAACCTGTCCATCACCATTGCAAATAAAAAATGGTCTCAGAGCTAATCCTTGATGTAATCCCACCTCCACCTTAAACACATCTGTCGCAGACCTCACCACTGTCACACTACCCTTGTACATATCCTGTACCACTCTTACATACTTCTCTGCCACTTTCAACTTCCTCATACAGTACCACAACTCCTATTTAGGCACCCTGTCATATGCTTTCTCTAAGTCCACAAAGACACAATGCAACTCCTTCTGATCTTCTCTATACTTCTCCATCACCACTCTAGATATTTTATGTAGTTGGGCCAGTCTGAAGGAGACTGGACACTGTAAAGTGGTGGCAGGGGAAAGTTAAGCAGCATAGGATGGTGATCTGTAGGATGACATTGGTGATCAAGAAGAGGAGGAGGATTATGATGGCAGTGCCAAGGATCAAATGGTGGAAGTTGGAAAAGGGTGATTGTGAGGTGGAGTTCAGGGAAGAGTTAAGACAGGCATTGAGTGGCAGTGAAGAGTTACGGAACATTTCAGACACTAATTGATAAAATTATTCTCTTCATTGAAAAAACATTTCAAATATGTTTATGATATAAGTATATAACTCTGAAATCTATTATAATACTTCAACATTTTAACTTTTAAAATAACCTAGTTAAAACTTTGCTGATTTTTTTTTAAATTTGCAAAAGAGATAGGACTGGAAAGGAATTTTTTTTTTGGATGTGACTAAATACAAAAAATTAACAGAAGGAAGACATGAGACGAATATTTTTAGAAAACCACTTATTCAAATAGTTTTTTACATTTCAATAGTAATCATCCATGTTTGCAAAATAGAATTTAACTAAAGGTCAGATGGTCAGACTATCATAGCTTGCTTCAGAGAAAACAGGTATTTGAAAGGGAGCTAGATAAACTGAAAAAAATGTTTTTAGATTAAAAAATACCCTGGGAAGTTGGTTGAAGAGGTGGCTGAGCAAATTAAGGTGAACAGGGAAATAAGGTATCAGGTTATTATAAAATCTGACAGTCTTATGTTAACTAATAAAAGGGGGAAAACATTTTCACAGAGCCACGATACTAACCTTTGACAATACAAGTGTTGAGAGAGGAGCTATTTTGGACAATAACTGGAAAATGTATTTAGTGTTTTTGGTCTGATTGAAACATTTCCCAGATAGTATATAAAAGGGGTAAAAATGTGAAGAAATTAATGAGGAGTAATTACAATGAGCATGAATTAAAAGTAAAAACAGTAACAGTAAATAAATGTAGAACATGTGTACTCTCTTTTTTAATTTCTCCCAAGTCTTTTGGGTTTCTAACACCATGATGGGAATGGACCCCATTCCTTAGTCAAAGTACGATTAAAGTTCATGAAATTAGTATTGTTTCAGTCTCTGATGTCAGCCAAATGTGCTCTTTGCAGTATCCACAATGTCCCCAGTAATGACTCCTTCTGCAACTTGTATGGAGTTACATGTATTGGTAAAAAGGTCTATATCAGAAGCTCGAAGTGTAAAAAGAGCGAACAGTCTTTAATTGACACCAAATACGTAAAGTCCCATAAAGCTGAATGGCCAGAACAGGAAAAAAATTGCTGTGCCATTCTTGGGACTTTGCCATTTCCTCCACTGTGGTGTGATCTCGGATTTGGTATATTTAAGTATCCCACTTTATGTTGTGTTTGAACTGTTTTTTTGACAGCAAGCGAAAAAAAATCGCTGTTCTGCATGTTCAACTTTTGGGATTTTGCATCTTTGGTTCCAATTAAAGACCGTTTGCTCTTTTTACACTTCAAGCTTCTGATACAGACTCTTGGCAACATATTTAAATACAATTGTAGATTCTTTTTTATATGACCCATTGCTCCTATTGCTGTTGGAACTGTCTGGGTATCTTTCTTCCACATTGCTCTCATTTCTGCCTCCAAATCTTGATATTGTATGACTTTGTGTCTCTCTGTACACAAGACACTGTAGTCACTGGGCGTAGTGATTTCACTGATCAATACTACTTTTATCTACTTTAAATGGATCAATATATCTGGTTTTCTCACATCTATCTTTTGAACTGTTGGTAATGGGTGGTTCCGTGTGATGTCGATTTCATCATTTTCTATGATGCTTTGTGCCTCATGTTTCAAGTGCTTTTCAGCTAATTCAATATTATAATGTTTTCACAATTCCCAGTGCAACAGTCTAGCCACATTATTATGTCTTTCAGTATACAGTCCTTCTGCCATTAGTATGTTATAACAAGCAGCAAGGTCTGTGACTGTTCCCAATTCTGTCTTACATTTGTCTGTTTCTCCCACATGTTCAATGGACTTTGTAAACCAACATGTATGTAGCCCACTGTTTTGGGCCATCAATATTAACCTTTCATCTTTTGGTTTGAATTTGCCTCTGCTTAATCATTCCTGCATTCGATCTTGATCAACACGAGCTTCTTCTAGAAGTTTTCCATACTTGCAACTATATTTATGCATTTTCCACACTTCTTACCTTCTCATATGATCCTTTACCTTATATTCTTTCTTTTGTTTTTTTGGCACATTCATTTACTGCCTAATTTTTATCTACTTCTGGTTTTATTTCCATTCCTGCTTGACACCGATATGTTTCTACTAGACTAAACAGGGAAGTCATGTTAGATTTAGTCTCCTCATGTTTCAAAACTTTTACTACGTTTGGGTCTTTGAGGTCAGCAGATATGTGTGCAGTCCCATGATTGCAGATCTATACATGTAATCAATTCAAGGAGGCCCATCCCTCCTTCTGAACGGGGAATATATAATCTTGGTATGTGCTGATTTTTATAAATCATTTGGTGAGCATGAAGCATCCTTCTTATTTTCTATCCAACATGTTTAGGGGCCAGTCAATAACTGCAAAACTGTAAGTTAGGACAGGAAGAGCAAACTGGTTTATAGCTTGAATTTTGTTCCTACATATCAATGCAGTTTTCAGGACTAATTTAAGTCTTCTAAAATATCCCTTAGTAAGTTTTATTCGCACTTGTTCATGTTTTATTGTTAATCCTTCATCAATTCCCAAACATTTATACACTCCCTCTTGCTCAGGTTCATTTATATCACATTCTTGTCACAAACTGTTTTCTTGGTGCTGCAGTTTTCCTGCTTTAAAGGTTGCTTTTGCACATTTATCAAGACCAAATGACATTCTTATCTGAAAAAGTTTTGACTACTTGCAGATGTACTTTCAGTTCTTCATCTGATGAGCTATACAGTTTTAAATCATCGAAAAAAGAAGATGAGAGGTCTTTATACATTGATGTTTTATAGGAAACAAATTATAGCCATGGCCAAATCTGTTAAGTAGACAGCTTAATGGGTTAAGGGCAAGACAGAATAGCAGTGGTGACATGGAGCCATCCTGGAATATCTCCCTTTGAATTTTTATCTCTGGAATAATAATTTTCCCCTTATCATGGCTTAATTGCAAAGTGGTCTGCCACTGTTTCATGGTCACTGTAATGTAATTGATCAGTGTAGGGCACATCTTATACATTTTTATGCACTCTTTTATCCATGAATGTGGGATACTATCAAATGCTTTTTGTAGTCAATCCATGCCGTACTTAGATTCTTCCCCTTTTTACAGTTCTCCTTATGACTTTGTTTAACAATGGATGATCGTTTGCTCCATATGACTTTCTTTTATTACCCTTTTGTTCTATTGACATGATTGAATTTTCTTCTAAATGCCTATAACCTCTGTTAGCATCAATTCTGGTGTATAGTCTGTACGTTATAGGAAGACAAGTTATTGGTCTATAATTTTTAGGATAACTTGCAGGTTCTCTTTTAAGTAGTAGCATTGTTTTTCTTGTTGTTAACCAGGACCAGGTAGGTGTCTGTTCGGGGTGCGTATATAAATAGTTGCTACTCATGGCTAAATCTTCATGCAAAGATGTTAATACTTTTAGCCAGACGTTAGGTACTGCAACTGGGCCTGGGGGATTCCAACTGGTGGCTTTTCTTAACTTTATCTCAATCTCTCTGGCTGTTACTTTATCCCATTTCATATCCTGTACCTTTGAACTTCTTATTCTTTCTTTTACGTCTTCTATCCATTTAGCATCTTTGTTATGTTCCACACAATCTTCATAGATATTTCTCCAAAATCTATTTCTTTTTCGGTTGGTCTTTCATTTCCTTTTGCCTTATTTCCCAATTCTCTATAGAACTTTTTTGGGTCATCAATAAATTGCTTATTTTGCACTTTTCCTTTATATTTATCTCTGTATCTTCAAAGGTTTTCTGCCTGTGCTGAGATATTTAGTTTATTTGCAAGAGTGCATGATAGATCCTGATCCGTTATAATGCTGTGCGTTGCTTTCATCATGTTTATCTTTCTGAGTATTTCTGTTGATCTGTTCCCTCTTCTATATTCTTCTAACAGTGGCACTTCTTGTCTTACTTGCATTATAGTTTTCTCTATTCGATGCTTCCATGATGGTATTCGATTTCTCCCCTTCCTTTCCCTTATTACCCTGTGCTCTTGTGATAGAATGTTATCTGTTATCAGTTTAGCTGCACAGTAATATATCCTGTTTACTTCTATTATCTCACATGGATCTCTATGAACAGTCCTAATTACTGTGTTCATTTGTTTTATCAGACTTCTGACTTTTTGGGTTTTATTGACATTCTACAGTCTATTTCTTTCATTGATCTTAATATATGTTTCTATCTCTATTAAATCAAGCAATTCTTCTCTTAGCTCATTTTTTTATAAAATGAGGGCACATTTTTTGCTCTCCATTTCCTGCGGGCATTCATAGAGAGTTCTATAGCATCTTCCTGTGGCACATTCTCTTCAATTTCATCCTGTGTCATCCATTGCTCTGTCATATGGGAACTCAGTGGTCCATCACTCCTCAGCATTGCCTGCATCACAGTTGCCACAGTTTCCTATTCCTTCACTTGCCATCCAGCTTCAAGTGAACATTTATACTGGTTCCCTGTGGAAGGCTCCAAATATCTTCATATGGCAACTTCCCAGTTGCTACCCGTTCTTTTGGTTTCTCTTTAATTTGGATGTCTATTGTTCTATCCTGCTGTGGTACTTTCAGACTTACATTTTCTACACTGAATCCTTCACTTCACTGGTACTCCATAAGCTCAGTTTCTATTTCTTTAACTTCTCCATTACAATTCTTCTTTTTTACTTTTCCTCTTTGTCTTCTTATTTTTGTATTGTAAAGTTTTCCATATCCGGATTCCTTTGCCTGTATTTCTATTCAAATATTTTTGGTGCTGCTCTTTTTGTATTGGTTAATTTTGCTTTCTCCTTTGCATAAATATTACACCATATTGTATCTCTTTTTTTGCATGTCCATATTTCTTCTTCAGATGCCTCTTAATCTTTTTGTTTCTCCTTACTTTGGGGACTCATTCCATCATGCTGTGATGCAACCTATGTTCGACCTTCTACACCATATCCTTCACTTCGCAGGCATTCCATAACTTCAGCTTCTATTGTTTTTTTTAATTTCTACTTTACTAGTCTTCTTTTCTATATTTCCTCTTTGTGATAGTATTTTTTATTGTGAAATTTTCCATATCTATGTGAAGAAATTAATGGGGAGTATTTACAATGAGCATGAATTAAAAGAAAAAACAGTAATAGTAAGTAAATGTAGAACATGTGTACAATGTAGGTTTATTAGTGATAGCACAGTCATAGTGATCGCTAACCACCATACAGTTATAGTTATGAATTGAAGGCACAATTGTAGCAAAAAATGGTTGTCATATGTAACAACCTGCCTTTCATGTGGATCATTCTATGTTAAGATGACAGAACAGGTGCTAAAGAGTGGGATTTATCAGCACAACTATGCCACAAAGAAAAATGATCCCACTAATCTATTAAGTAAGCATACTGAAGTATGCATCAGATTTAAAAATATATATTTTATATATTGGAAAAAATGGCTATAGCTGTAAAAGTTTGAGATTTGGAATCTTATATAGAATATAGAGAGTTGAAATAGCAGATTTTATTGAAAGCCACATGTCCACTGGGAATAAATGATAAAGTATTGCTTAGTACTACTTTAACATTGAGGTTAGCAAAGTTCAAACTTGATTTATTTTAAAAGTTAAAATATGAAAGTATTAATACAGATTTCAGAGTTATATACATATGTTATGCATTTATTTTAATTTGTCTTTCAACTGAGTGAATAGTTTTATTAATTAGTGTCTGAAATGTTTATAGTGTTTCTATTTGATGAAGTAAGAGACTGAAGTTTTAATTGTGGTATTTAATAGAGGATTTAACATCTTGTTAACATTCCATGTATGCATTCTGTTTGAATAAAGCAATAAAGCATTAAAATTAAAAGTGACAGACTGCTGATTCTTTAGTTTATTTGATTTTCAATATTCATTGTTAGCATAAATGCATTTATCCTCATGGCATAACTAGATATTATTGTATAAGAAAGTCATATACAGGCTCTTGAATATACATGGTTTTGTGTAGTTTAATGTATCTTCTTATCATCTTATTTAGCCACATCCTGTACACATACTCATCCTCTCATGCAAGTCAGAAATTATGCTTAATCCTGAATCTCAGTTCAGCTTAAAAAAAATAAAACTTCATGTCTGAAATACACAATTAGTTTAAACCTCTTAACATACAAATCTGTCTTAGATAGGGGAAAATAAGTAAAGCTAATAAAAATAAAACAAAAATGGAAATGTAACCTGCCAATCAGAGGTATATTACTGGAAGAGTGGATGTGATCTTAAATAACTAAATTACGTAAGATTACATTGCATAGAAAAAAAAATAACTGCTTCAGATGAATAGCATATGCTGACATAAACCTCACTGCATTTCTAAAATAATGCCCCAAATTAATCTGATTACTTTAAAAATACATTCATTTGATGGTTTACCTTGAAAATGTTGAAAGGCATCCCTTCAAATGGCCACAACATCAAACGTACATGTCAAAATTAAAAATATCTTCTGCACCAGTTGCTGACACTGATAATCTCGACATGTTGCACTTCAACATTTTTGACATTACTAGGTTGACATGAATATCTGGTGATGTTCATCTAATGTTTTGCAGGGGGGCTTGCACCCCCACACCCCCTTGCATATTATATATACAAACTCTGGGCTCGCACTACAGTGAGGAAAGGGTAGATTTCCTGATCCCCACTGTAGTGCAATCTCCAATCAAAATGTTGACCTCAGATGTGTGAATGTACACTGGCATTCACTAAAGTAAATTTGATCAATCCTCTGTTTGGTGTTTTGGGAAACTGGGCAGCCCATTCGACTATCTAAGTTTTGAATGAATGCCTTTCAAAATTTTCAAGGTAAACCTTATCTGATATTTGTTTTTTTTTTTTTGTTTGTTTTTAATAACCAGAGTAGTGCACTGATCCCCATGGGCCTCTTTCAGATTCAACATGGCTGTAACACTATCTGGTAATGTGACTTGCTCAAAGCCACACAATGTCTCACATAAAAAAAAAAAACAGCAGAGAACTAGGGTAGAGAACCAAGCACTCTGCAACACATTCAAAAAGAATTTGCAGAAATTATACAAAACCATTTTCAATAAATAATTTATAAAAATAACAAAATAATCTGATTACCCACTAAAATGAAACAGGAACCAGACTAAAAAAAGACTAGAGAAATTTAAAATGTGTTGTCAAGCTTTCGGTGGTCCATAAAATATTTTGTGCTGTAAGATGAGGGAATTGCTTTTCCACTCTTTATGAAACCCACTCCATAATTTTATAATATAAGTTAATTTTATCACTCAATAAAACTTTGGTTCCAGTGCTGTTTGCCAAATGTTCATTTGAATGGGTAGTATGTGCTTTACCATCCATCAAAATCACCATTTGCTGATTTCTGTAATAGTCAAATCATGGTTTTCAGCTATTGCACTTTCAGTAATTTTATCACTTTTATCATGGTTGTGTTACTATGAAGTTGGTAAATACTAAATAAGGAGGAGTAGGGGAGAAATCCTTACATTGGGGTGAAGCCATCACATAAATGCATTTGTTATGTAATTCATACTTTTGTGAAATAAATTCTGCTGTTCTTTATACTTCTTCATATGCTGTGTTGAGGGAGCCTGCTGATTTTGTGTTAACATAAATACATTATCAGCTTAATAATGTGTTTTACAGGAAGAAGTGCATTGGGGAAATGAGTGTGTTTTTAAGTTTTGCACAGGTAGAGATATTGATGTTTGAGGGATGAGTTGTAGTGTTTGTTTTATGTATACAACAGAGTGATTTTTAGGTCATCTATACGTGGTCAAAGTGAATTATTTCCAAATGCATTTTGTTTAAATTATGGTTATCAAAACAGATGCAGTTTGAAAAGAATACATAGATTAGTTGCATTTCAGCAAGATCACTGAATACCAGACCCAGGGAAATTATCCATTTTCTCTGGTATTTGGAAATTACGGAATTGGCATATTTAAATTAGCTGGGTTGTGTGGGGGATTTGGGCCCCTCCAAAAATGGTTAAGGTGTGTTCACTCTATTTGATTAGTTCAATTTTATGTGTTTATTTATTTTGACAAACCAGACTTTGGATCTGGTGAACTTCAGTCATTTATGATGAAACCATTCTTTTGGTAATGTATATGACTGATAGGTTGTGTATGTGTGTGTATGATATATTTTCTTCATTTAGATGTGATTTACTGGAATTTTTTTGGCATGGCTGATGATTCTCACCCATAAATCTATATAGGTTGTATAACATTACTGTGGCAGTATTATAAAGAGCTAGTTTAAAAAAATCTATTGAAGTGTTATATAGAGTTCAGTATAAGCAGAGTGATATTTCTTTAAGTGAGTAGTGTTTCTGTTTAAGTTGTACTTGTTTCTTTTAGAATAGAAAGGTACCTGGCTGAATTAATGAGAGCATGTTTGCTTAATGAGCTACTGATTGTAATATTAAAATAAGATTGAAAAAGGCCCAACCAGACAGTATTTGCCCTTTGTGGAAGGGAAATGGTATCCATACTAGTGGCTCTGGGACAGAGCATTAATCCCAGTAAAGGTTGACTTGGAGTGAGAAAATGGAAATTGTTACTTACAGAGAGACCTACTAAGCGACATTGTTTCACAGCAATATAAAATAGAGCATAAGACTGAGTTAAAGAGACTTGCCTTGCAATTTTTCTTTCTTTATGATTAAACCAGGGTATTTCTTTACTTGCAAAAACTTGTAATTAATTTTAATTGCCTATACTAAATTCAATTTTTCATACAATAAAAATGGTGTTTTGGCACAAAATATTAATACCAAAGTCATGTGATTACACCTATCACTACCAACATGAGTGTAATTTTCCCAGAAAGAGAGATAATCCTGTGGTGTGTGCTGGGGATCTTTTTTTTAGATTCACATGTGTACAGATCCATGGGGCAAGACAACAATGGAAGAGTATTTACTACAGACCATAGCATCTGGAACTGAATGGATAGTCATGGTAGCCAAGTCAACACCTACCACAATCACAGGGCCACTGTTCAAACAAGTTATGTGGTGGGAGGACCTCAAAACTGCCTTTAAGTGACATGTCCATATGGAGTGATGGGGCCAAGCTGATCAGGCCAGAATCTTATAAGCCATGTTAAAAGGATTATCAGTAACAGCCTTCTTTGAAATCTGGGGGACTGATTACTTGAAGTATGATAAAGTCAAAATGTTATTACTTACCAGCTGCATTGTTACTTTAGGGAAACAAGCTCAACATTTTCATACCTAGATATTTTGCCTTAAAAAATAAGATAACAATTATTTAACTTAAAGCAGTAGGTCTTTGCTTACTGATTTAAGAAAATGGATGTGTCAAACTGATCCTAATTACTTTTTTGTTGTGTTAGAAAAAAAAACTACGACTTGAGACCATGTATAAATCTGAGCAGTTTATACTTGTAGTAAAACCTGTATGCCGAATGAAGGTAGGTGACAAAATGTAAGCTATAGATATGTGCTATCTTAAATGCAGGATTAGTGGTCACCAAGGCCAGATTTTATACTAAGGATAGTAATGCTGTTAACCCTGTGAAAAATATACCCTCTAAAATCATGCTACTAGTGATATTATGACATGCAATAAATTATCTTCTAGAATGTTTATGACTGCTACTGTGCTAGATAAGAGAAAGAAGCTGGTGGTATTTAATCATTCACAGATGGAGAGTGAGCTACATAAAACAAAAGAAAATAGGAGGGTGTAGTATAAACTGAGATAACAAAAAAATAAACAGCCAAATTAATTACGTGCAGTGACTTAATCAATCCTCAGGATTCATGAAGCTTGCTCCAGGCGCAGGCGTAGCGTAGGCAGAATAACGCCAAATATGGCTGTCGAGTGATTCAGGTACGATCCAATTCCACGTGCACTACCGGCATATGCCAGAACTGTGCAGCCCTCGGCATAGGTATGCTAATCACCCCATGCGCAGTGTCGCACCATGCAAATGTAGGCAGATAGCGAATCATGAAGTGGTGCAGGCGTAGCGTAAGCCCACGGAAATGTAAACCAAAAAACACGGTTTACATTTTCCCAAACAGAACATCGAAGCTATGGAAGCAGACCAGACTCATGTATTACAAAGTTAACATATGCCAATGGCTAAATACACAGCCAATGGTCTAAGAAAAGATGCACAACACCTAAAAAACAACATTTAATGTCATGTCCACAGTAACGCACAGTACAACCGCAGGGCATGTGTGCACAAACAGGAACATAAAGAAAATATATAAAAATGTCATAAAATCGCAATGTAATACAAATCAGGTTTTCACCATAATACGCAATGGTAGGCATGGAACACCACAACCAAGGTGCAAGGGTTGCTAAGGGCCTGCAACAGTGTTCAGCACGGTAACTATGAATTAGTAGTCAATGCCATGCAAATGAGGCAGGTAATACTGAATCACAAATGTCCCTCCAGATGAAGGATGTACCATACGGTGCAGCGTTATAACACCGAGGAGTGGCTCAGAGGAGATACATGACATCAGCAGAGGGGTGTGCCACCGTAGCAGTAAGCACATTGGAGCAATGCAAATCTGGCCTGGGCCATTACTAAGCAAAGCTGCAGGACAGGGGTGGGGAGGAAGGTATATAATCATTTAGCTGAGAGCACACATGGTGCCTGAAAGCGCATGTGTACGGGGATGAATATGTGAATATGTGCCCGAAACCCGGTAAGCAGATGCATGCACCGCGAACAATAGCACAAACAGGAAGGTCAGGGGAAGAAAAGAAGTAAATGCCGAAGTAGGGTAGTTGGAGTACTACTGAGCAATTAACACCAATCAACTCACGGCAGCCAATCGATGGCAGCTGACAAGTCTGCTTGCAGAAACCTGCAAAACAGGATAGGGGAGGCATTGGATTGCAAAGAAAGGAGGGGAGGCATTGGATTGCTAAGATAGGAGATCTGTCATAGCAGAGCAAAGCAAACCGACAGTAGACTGGCAATAGCACACATTACGCAAGATAAGCCAGGTCTAGGAAAGTAAAAATAAAAGCAGGCTGCTGGATGCATGCCAGAAAATGGTAGGTGGAACGTGCAGAAATGTAAAGGGAAGGTCAAGAGGTAAAACACGGCAGCCAAATGTAATTCAACACCAAAGGCACCACAATAGTAGTTCCGGTAGTAAAACACATAAGACACCCTGTAGCTACGATCGTACATACACACCCTATGACATCATCGGTGTTCACAGCACAATAGTATAAAGTGTGAAAGCACCCTACACACACCTGTGTATTCCCAAACACTCACCATAGGTGTAAACACACGGGGAACTTTTAAAATGTACATGTTGGGAAATGCCATAGCTGTGATTCATCAGCATGTGTTAGAGACTGACGGTGTTGTGGAGGATGATGCCGACAACCACCGCAGGCCCCAGAGGAGGAGCATTACAGGGTGGACAGGGACATCATACAGCAAATAGTGGAGCTGTGCCAGCCACGCCTGAGAACCAGAAACAACAGAGGGGAACCCATCACAGTGGACACAAAGGTATGTGTAAGCTTCTGAATACTAGCTACAGGTACCCTTCAACGGCCAACTGGAGATATAATGGGGATCTCACAGGCATCAGCATCCAGGGTACTACACCAGTTCCTTGATGCCATGTTACCACATGCCAATGAGCATATATACTTCCCCCAAACTCAGGAGGAGTTAGCCAGCAATATGCGTCACTTCCACCATGTTGCACACTACCCGGAGGTACTGGGTGTGATAGACTGCATGCACATACAAATCAAGTCACCACCCAGTGAGCATGGTAGGCACTACATAAACCACAAGGGATTCCACCCCATCAACTGCCAGGTCATGTGCAATGCCCAGGGCATTATCATGGATGTGTGTGCTGGCAGTCCTGGAAGCTACCATGACTCCCATATCTGGCATGCCTCACAGCTGTATCAGGTATTTGTCAGGGGGGACATCCCACATGGCCACCTTGTGGGGGATGCTGGCTATGCACTGGAGCCGTGGATGATGACTCACATCAGAAATGCACACACACCCATGCAAGAATGCCATAATGAGGCACACGCACAAACCAGAATCATCATAGAGCGTGTGTTCGGAATGCTGAAATCACGGTTCCAATGCTTGGACACATCTGGTGGAGCCTTGCAGTACTCTTCAGGCACGTGTGCCACATTGTCATAGTATGTGCCATGCTACATAATATGATCCTGCGGAAACAGCTGCAGCAGGGACAAAATGGTGAAGGTCCTCATAGCCCACCGTAATTGCCAAGGCTATCACAGGCACAGAAGAATTCAGACCATGAACACACTGTGCCAGCTCCAGTAGGCAGACGGAGGCATGCCCAATATGTCTACCCCTTGGCAAAGAGGGAACGCATAGCACATACTCTGACAGTGCAGGCCCCTATGGACTGACACACCTCTCCACCTGCACACACAGTAAAATGGATGGCACACAAACACGACCACCTGTAAATTGTAATGTATAGGTGGCCCACTGTGTGAATCCTACATAGGCAGCCCTCAAACATTGTACACACAACAGCTATTGGAACACGGAATGTCAACACCTGAACAGTACATGCGCCTATCAGCATATGGTGGTGCTGTGTGTATAGGTTCCCAGGTACATCGGTAGGTGCATGGCCAATTGTCAGAGGCCATACACCAAACTGGGCAAACAGTGTCCGCTGTCGCCACAACATCGAGTAACCAACTGTCGCTTAATGGAGCAGAGGCAATCATGGGAGCACATGTGTGTAAGCACTGTTCTGCACACACTCATCACGGAGTCCCTGCTGCATTAATGAGAGGCTCCACATAATGTAATCATGGATGTTGTGTCAAGGCATGGGGTGTACCCATGACAGGTATTCGTCATCCCAGCATGCTCCACCTTTGGTCGTTTGAAGGTGTAGCACAGTATCCTGTGTGGCTCACTGTAATATACATACCCAATGCCGGAGCACATCCAGTAAACATCACATGGACATACCATTAACTGGACTCATCAATATGTAAACTAACTGAGTTACCCATGTGAGTGCCGTATGGAGTAACAGCCGTAGTATACTCCACATACGACATAACATGTGTACAAATCCCAGATGTCCAAGTGTTAAATGCAGTGACCGTCGTGCATGTTCCCGGTCCCATGTCCTGCAAGGGATGTAACGTAATCCCGAAGGCACGAGTAATACATGTCGGATGCAGGTCATCAGATCATGTTTAGCACACATTAGCGGGAATATGCATTGCCCACTGCTGGTAAGTGATGTTTAAATATGACTATATGGATATGCACGAAGCAGGGCTAAGCTTCTCTGAATATCACGCAGATCACGGTCAATGATGTCCAGAACAGGTGAAACCAGCATTATTCACACCTGTACTAATAGCACCTGCTCTGAAAGGTAAAACGACCACTGCCAGGAGTAGAACACGCAATCATGTATACAATCAGCTAACACTATTGCTAGCCAAGATGTACCTATGGTAGGGTTGCCACCTCTTCAAATGACCAATGTGGGACATACATCAGAAGTCTGCAGGCCGACACATACACCCAGCCAGTATGAAAATCAGAACTTCACTGTTTTGCCTAGATAAAAGCTTATTATTGTAATGTTTACTTACTTATTCTGTTTCTATAACATATAGGTGGTTCAGATACAGAATAACTGTTTTATGCAACTATTACATAAACTATAGGAAATAAGTATGTCCTAAAATCTCAGGACATTTGCCATGTTTACAAATATTTTGCAGGACACAACTGCCCAAAGAGGGATTGTCCCTCACAAAGTGGGACAGCTGGTAACCCTAACCTATGGCAGGTGTGTAATGTGACAGGTACAGACACAAACGTGCGGAGTCCAGGAAACAGTATACACAGACAAGTACACAATGAAATGCCTGTCACTTTCCCTGTCAGCGATATATACATATATATATATATATATATATATATATATATATATATATATATATATATATATACATATATGTAATACAGGTAGAAAGGGCGATAGAGTGATATATGTTGATATATATGGATTCAACGATATCTGCAAATATATATAGATAGGTCAACGACATTCATAACACCTTGGAGGTACAAATAAATAGGATACTGCCAACTATGGAATGTGTAACATACCGACACACGTAACCACGAGGCTGAAAGACCGAAAGAACACAGTACCGGAACAGTACAACCGCGAGTAATAGTATGACGATATGAAGGGACATTTAGTTACAGCTGCCGGTGTTGCGGTCCATGTAGGTACTGTGTTCAACTGTGTTTGTGAGTGCCGTAGTCTGTGTATGTGTGTGTTGAGGGTGCCGTGTGCATCTCCGTGTGACTGTAATGTGTGTGTGTGTGTGTGTGTGTGTGTGTGTGTGTCCGCATCGTGTGTCTGTTAGTGCCAACTCGGAAGTAGATCATTACGGTAGGTGTGGGTGTAGCTAGCCGTAGGCATACAGTTACCACCTGTCCCACATTAGGAGGGACAGCCCCTCCCTGGGCAGGTGTGTCCTGACATAAAACATTACAAAGGGCAAATGTCCGAGATTATAGGACATCATTATGTCCCATAAATTATGTAATAGTTGCATTAAATAGTTATGCCTGTAGGTAAGAAACGTAAATGTTACATGCAATATGATAAGTAGCAAAAAGTCCCACAACAATAGGTATGTATTGAGGATAAAAGTATGTGCTATCCTGTGTAGTGACCGTGGCTATGTGTCGGCCTGTAAACATCGCTGTGTGTCCAACAATGGCCATATGAAAAGGTGGCAACCCATGGCAAAAAGGTTCTGTTACCAACACAACTGCAATGACTGCAAATATCTGGGACAGAAATACACGGGATAGCTGTCATTTAGACATATCCCTTTACATATTGCTGAAATTCCGGAGGTATGGAAGTATCAACCTCACATGCATACTATATAGAAACTAATCAACAACGGCCCAATGTAAAATCCCGTAACATAAGTCTACTAACTGATAGCTCTTTAATAAGGGACAGAGCCCACACACATATATATGGAATATGTAGAAATGCAAGCCCAACAAACCTGTGTATACTAAGTACACCCACCGACATCCCCCACACTACAAACTATAGCAATACAGACTGTAATTACAGCACAAACATCCAGTCAGTCAATTACATCTGCAGAACCATCAACATACCTTGTGAGAGACACAATTAAAGGTGCCATGCAAAATTGTAGCCATTGTATAATGTAACAAACGGCAATGTTACAGATTTTGTTTGCAATAGTCTGTTATCAGATGGTTGGGATGACAGGTACACCCACATGTTGAACCACATACTCTAGCTGTCACACACAATCCATGGGGGACATGAATCCAAAGTATACTTGTCTCTACACATAGCAGTTGCAATTACACACAACAAAACAGAATACAGGCCGTCTCCCTGAAGGTAGGGCAAATGGGCAATGCCCAAGTGGAAAATTCAATTATACCCCACTGTTGCCGCATAATTGGTGAATGGAGTAACTGCACAGCTGATGTGCAAGTAATTAGTCACTCAGGAACACCAATTGGCGGCAGGAAACCACATGTTACAGGTATCGACGTATATAAGGATGACTTGCCAGACATTCAAACCGTATGCTCATACCATATACCTGTTTAAACAGTGTAAGAGAGATAGAGACGAAAGTCCGGAACGATAACAAGGTATGTAGAACACTCGGTATGTAAGTTCATGTATAGCATGTTTTGTATTAATTATTTAGTGTATTTATAGCCTGGTTTGCATTAATTAAAAGTGTCTGCAATGCATAAAGTGGGAAAAGGTATTTATGTAGTGATGTCTTGCTGAGCATACTAATGCTTGTAGAAACTGTGCGTCCAGCAGTGGGCCACAAGGTACACATCACAGACACCACAAGGGATGCTACATGAGGGCTTTAAACAGAACAATTCCATACAACCCGCCATCAGTGGTAGGGTATGTCCAAAAAGTACGTACCTTAGCAGGGGATAGTATATGTTGATATACTGTCACAGTAGGCATGTGTATGGGCATATAACTACAATGGCATGTCTAAGGTGGTCCCGCTGTACAAGTATGCTTTGCATTATGGGATACTATGTAAAATATGTGTAATGTATAGTATTGTAGGTAGATATGTCAGATATTCTACATAGCATAACAGGCATACCATGCATACCAAAGGTATCATCTATTGGCATGTACAATAACAGGATACATATGGCTTGTAGGCACAAGACATTGTAATAGCATGATAGCTAATCTAAATGGAAGGGCTACCAAGTAACCATGCACAAAGGACATGTAATAGCTTCACAGGTTCATAGTGGGGTACTATGCAGTCTGGCAAGTCTATGTGTAAGCCCAACTACAGTGTAAACACCAGTGGCACCTCTCTAGGGTAGTGTCCTGTGAACAGCAGAGCCATGTGTTACCTGCACCTCTGCACAGTACAGCCACTGCAGTGATCCCTGGCGTACATGTGTCTCCCAACCACCAAGTGAGGTATCACATGAACAGTGCTACAGAGTGTCCCTGCATGATATACATAGGACTCATGTTCCAAAGCATGGTGAGTGTCTGGTTTGGGAATATAACCCTCAAGCACATCCCACTCATCATTGTGTGTGTGCACATATCCATGAGCATGTTGCTCACAGTGGCTTTTGCTTATGTCGCGTATGTGGAGTATATCCATTAATATTGTTGTGGACATGGGCTCTGTCTGTTCAGCAGAGGTCACCCCTGAGTATGTAGTATGCAAATGTGTATAGACATGGTGTCCGTAGTTCAGCCGCATACTTTAACTGTCGGAGCTCAATAAATGTCATGGCATGTTAATGTTGTGGTATATAACGCTGTAGCTGTTGTGTAAGGTACACCCTAAATGGGGTGGTGTACCCTTGAATGTGTGTAGAAGTCTGGAGTTCAGAGGTACAATGGGTGCCTATGTACCAGCTACACACCCAGTACAGATAAGTGTGGCCACGTAGAAGGATATCCATGCCACAGTGGCAATATGGTAACCACAGGAGTGGGTGCGACATACATGTGTACTACGAACACGTACAATGTGACAAGTATGTAGGGGACTACCACCTATGTGATAGTCAGTGGGTGAATGGTGTAATGCAAAGGTGATGTTCATGCACCTTGTGTCATGCAGCTTGAGGCCATGATATTCATATCAGGTATCTGTCACAGTGACACCCATATGGATGGAGTCAGTATCAGCTGGTGGATCAATCATGGCACTTTGTATGCAGGGGTTTGTAAAGCTAGGCAGGGAAAGTCCCTCTGTGCAAGCCTGTACCTCAAGGAAGCATATACTGAACATGAGGGGCCCTATGACTGAGGACTGTGGTATGCTATGTGTAACTGAAATGCAGTAGGTACTATGGTATGCTACCCTCATTGTGTGTGTCCTGTCCATGAGCCACGTTGCATAACATCCTGAGACATAGAGTACGATGTGCAGGTGGATGCGTATGTTGTCAATACCAGAATGGAGAACGGTGCTGAAAGACAATGAGAGGACAATGTAGGATGTGTGGTCCCCCATACCATCATCAACTACCCTGGTAACTGTATGAAAGGAGTCCACCAGGTGTAGGGGCCATGCTCTGGCCCTAACAAGTCCAACCCGGGTGGCATCAAAGGTCCGGAGCCCAACAATGTCTCTGTGAATGACGTCCATGATGATGTGCCCCATAGCCATGCAGAACAGTCCAGTCAGGTGTGTAGGACTATAGTCCCACTCGTGCATTGTGGCACCACCTGTGTGGAGTGTGATAACTGTTGCTGTGTGCCATTCAGGGGCCACAATGTCTGATACAAGGCTATTACTGAATATGGTGGCCTAGTGGGGAGACATGTCATTCAGAGGTTTGTGAACATCACAGCCTGGGACTTTGGAAGGTGACATGGGGCCATTGTCCCAGGACATATAGAGTGCAGGTTAGTACTGTGTAGGTGTGACCGCAGGGACACCGCAATGTTCCTGCATGGATTGTGGCCCTGTAGTGTGTGAGAGGGTGTAATGTTAGCATTGAATCCATCCGCCAGCATGTTGCCAACATCACCTGGTTCTGTAATGTTCCTGAGTGACTGTTGTATGTGAGAGCAGATGTGGGTATTGCCATTGACTACTGACATACCACCATAATGCCGTGTGGTACACCACGAAATGTGTTGCAGTAATGTTTACATAGCTAGTCTTGGAGTATGTGATGAGGGATCCTGTGGTCCTACCGAGGCTGACCAGTGAGCTACCCCACCCATGGGATTGTACACCACTGTGCAACAGCCTCCATCTGTTGTTGTAAATTATGTCCATGGAACTTGACCACAAGAGTGGCATCTGTTATCTGGTGTGTACCATCATGGCTCTGTGTGGAACAGCATGATCCATGCAGTCGTGTATATGATAATGAAGTGCACTGGGGTATGTTTCAGCATTTGTATGTGCATTGTCCATCTGCACGGGTGTCATGACGTTAACTACTGCTGTCATAAGACATCTGTAGTAGGTGTTGTAGTACTCATGTACTTTGTATGCCGTGAAGGGTGTGGTGCCGGGATGTGGCTAACAAGGGTGATTAGCATATGTTTGGAATTCACCAATGAGGAGATAACCCCAGGTGTGGAACACCAGTCACATGTTGGTAGTGTTCATGTCAAGGATAATGTTGGTCTTGGAGGTGGTGTGTATGGGTTGATCCAGCCGAGTGGAGGTTATGACTCACGGATGTGTCGGTACATGAATGGCTATCCCAGTTAAGTGCGGGGTAGTGTCAGTCACACATCAGTAGTAGCTGTCTGAGCCCTACTGTCCAGTACACCAACAAATGAGGTCTGGTAACCATGGGGTATGTTGTTGAATCTGTAGCTTGTTACAATGTGTATAGCGGTTCCGGACACAGTTAGTTGCACGTGGAGCACCTCTGATGCATTGTGCTAAGTAACTAGCAAGGATGTGTGTACAACATAGTGGGATATGGGAACACCTCAGCCGTGGGTGTGCCGGTCCAGGTATGTGCCTGAAAGGTATAGTCTGTCTATAACCTGTCATTGCAGGTGTGCTCTGCAGAGCCTGGAGGCAGGTCCCAGTCACTGCAAAAATATTGAAGTGGTGCATTATAAGGTGTGCCTTGCCTGTGTGCGTCACAGAGGAAGATGCAAGCATTGTGTCACATGACCCCATGTCTTGCTTGCCAGTTCCCGTTCTGCCAGTGACTGTTACTGGAAACTGTGCAAGACAGGCAGTATAGAAGCAGCAAGAGCCTTATATGTGATCTGTACTCACAGGGCTGACAGGTGCTGGTCATCTGTGCCAAAGCATTGTGTTTGACCAGGTCAGTCAAAGCGGACAGATACCAGATGCCTGTGGAATGACAGCATGATAGGCAACTGTTGAAGTGACACAGTCAGTCGTTGTACAGTGGTATCGGGTCCGGATGAATGCATAATGCTCCCCAGGGCTTGGCCCACACCTTCAGGGCTACAAGACTGGTGAGCTATTGCATGTCCCTGCACACGTAGTCTGTGAAGTGGCATCTCAGGGCAGTCATTCTAACATGGAGAATGACAGTCACATCGTACCTGGTGAGGTGTGGCATGGGTGCATAGGTTATGTTGCAGAACCAGTTACCCGACAGTAAGATGTAAGCGACTATCGCTTTGTGTAGCCTGATGTCTGGAACTGCAGTGTGACCGCCTACAGAGTCAGCTATGACTGGTGTGTTGTGTATGTTATAACACCCCATTGGCTGTATGTGATGGGCACACATGAGTCTGTGGGCTATAAGTTGGTGATGTTGTGTTCTGTGATGGGGGCTGCCTCTGGTGCCTACACAGAGTATGGAGAGGTACTGCACAAGTTGTCCTTGTATGTGTGGCCTGTGGTGGAGATCATGTGAGACTATGTGATGAGTGGGGTGTGTTGCGAATGCTACACATCCCCACATGACTGTCAGGTGCAGTCAGGGTTGGTGACAGCATTACCCCCAGCAGGGCTGCATAAGTGCATCCCCCACAGGCTGTAGTGTCGTATGTTGGGAGGTGAGCATTGAATGTGTACATGAGACGATTGCTGTATTGCCACATGTACGACATATCCATCATATAGACAGGCAATAGCACTGGTACGTGACAGTTGGACATGCCTGTATATATAACCATGTCTCACAGGATATGTGAGTTACGTGTGTACAACAGCTGTTGTACCATAAGCAAGCTGGAAATTTGAGGACGGCCAGTGTACCTGTGGGAAATGGTGTGGAATGGGTGCTATATTAATCAGTAGCTCATGACATGCTCACAAGTACTGAGCAAGTGTTTAGCATGAACATACAATACAGATAGGGTGTTGGATAATATCAACCCACAAGTGGTGACAACAGTCATAATGGGTGGCACCACACTATAACCCTGCTGAGTATAGTCTGCATGTCCATGAACCACTGTCAATGTAGATGTTAGCAGTACAGATGTACAAGACAGAATGGATGTTTGATTACAAATACCTTTGTATGTCACAGGAGTGTTCTACCAGTGGCCTGTTGACAGGCTCACAACTACAAAAGGTGCCAGAGTGACATGTGCATATCACACCAGTGCCAGCTACAGTAAACAGTGTTAATGTGTTGTACTCCACCCTCATTGTAGCCCATACCACACAGACAAATGTTAGGCATCTGTGTATGTAAGGATGTGAATGGTCATGACCTATGAGCAATAGCTGTGTCAGTGTTGTGAACAACATACAGAATGGGCTGTGTGGGTGAGATGTGTGACATATGTGCACATTCTGATGGATATCAGCATTGTCACCGCTAGGTGAACATCCCTGTACCCATTAACTACCACCTAGGCTGTGGTCAACATTATGGACACTGTGTAAGGGATGGTGGTGTGCAGTACACCTCCCTGATGTGGTGACGTCTCCAGGCCCCTTAGGGAGTCATACAAGGTACCCATGTCATGACAGGGTACCATCCATGAGCACAGAGATCATTGGACAGGCATACACAGAACTGGGGTGATCAATATTGGATCACATATCACCTTTAAGGGGTAATGGCCATGCGTGGATGGGCGATACCAACCTTCACAATCCTCACCTCCACTATGCAGCATGCTGTCTACCTTGCATAAAGACATTTGCTACACCATGATGATGGACATGCTACATGTCCATATCCTGATCTGAAAGACATACGTCATGGACAGCCACCATCCTAATACTAGGATCACCACATGCTGGACAGATCCCTGTGCCATACATGTGACATACTCCCTCCATGCCATGCAACCCTGTCCATCAAAGCTGCACATGTCATCCCAGTAATACATGGTGTGATGGCCGCATGGTAGATGAGTTATCAATTGTCTGGATCAGTAATGTGGCACTGATGCACCTCGTGGTGCCATAATGGCTGTCGGTTACAGCTAGGAAACCTTGCCTGTACATGCTATGGTTGATAACCATCCCTGAGAATGACGTCCGACTAGCCATTGTCCCATGTCTATCACATGTGCAACACAGGTGATCTGTGGCAGGATGTTGAACAGCTGTACAGTGCTGTGTAGATGTATATGGCAAAACACATGCCTGTACAGGTTTCCATGCGTATGTGTGCATTGTCACTGCTCAAATCCATTAAGGCTTTGTCTGTGTTGATATGTGACATATACACAGCATCAAGGTCAACAGCATTACCGTGGGCACATCCAGGCATGTGCAGATAGGTAAGAACACCAGTGCAGGCAAACAGACATGCCCACATCAAGACAGCATTCACATGGAGTATGAACACTGTAATTTAGGCTTCCAGCCATTACACGGATAACCTACAGCAGGCCACGCATGTTCCCGGACTACAAGGTTAGGGAAGCCTGATGACCCATGGGGTGAGATAATGTACATGATGGGTCTCGAGAAGTGGAGAGTTGGCAGTGTGTAGTGGTGTGTTTAGACCCAACCTGCACCCGGAGTAAGGAAGACTGCTGAAGAGGAAGTGTGGTCTGGGAACTATGGGTTTGACATTATGGGCCTAGCTGTGCAGGTATTGGCTGGAGTGGTTCTGTTTGGACCGCCCCAGGGATGTAAGCAATAGTGTGCATTGAGCAGAGCCAACGCCTAATGAGCAGCCACATCTGGTATGAGTCCTACTGCAGCAAAGTCTAGTTTACATGGCAAAGGATGGTATGACCAGATGTGTTGTTGCAAACCCACTAATGACACCAAAGAACACATGGTCACAACACCCCACCCTAAGCATGTAAGCAGAACTAATTGGCATCACAAGGTATGATTGCTGTCCTCCCGACCTTTCAACTGTCCCTGATCTTCAGGGGCGTCCCTGATATAGACTCCACTTGTAGGTCTGTCCCTCTTAATCCTTCTTAAAACTGGTGACTGCTGAAGAAAAGGTGGTGAGTCACCCTTAATAAATAATGACAGTAATCCAGAGTTATAGACATTTTACATAATAATATCTATGTTACACCACAGTCTCTTAATCTGCAAATGTTTCAAGCTAATAGTACAGATATTTAAAGGTTGTCCCTGATTGTCCCCGATTATTTGAGGATTTGTCCCCGAGACTGTTGAGATTTGTCTCTGATCAGTTGAAAGCTATGTTGCTGTCCTCACCCCCACCCAGGGGTGTGACTGCCCAAACCTACCCCCAAATGCAGGATTTATACACAGCTGTCGCTGTAGAAGAAATGACCAGCTGTGGACCTTCCCGTCAGCCGTCCTGTACATCCCTGGACATGTCCCCACTATCAGCCCCTCTGTGTGGCCCAATAACATCACTTACCTATTGACTCCTGTTGCATTCGTAGTAATGTTCACAGTCACAGGTGGGTGACACCCTCAAGACAACTATATTGGCAGAATCTGGAACCCCCAATCCAGGTGTATTACCACAGCTGTCCCAGGCTACACAAGTAAATAACACATGAAGGGAAAACCCAAGCACACTTGGATCACCACCTAGCGAAGTCCACCACCCCCCAACACTCCAGACCCCTACACCAACTACTGACTGTCCTGCTTTGCATACATATCCCAACACCCTGCAAACCTGCACTACTGCTCCCCCACCAATCAGTTGAATGGCCTACTATACAGTTAAAATGTCCCCCCCTCCACCTATCCGCCTACACCTCCACTATTCACATCTACTCTACAACACAGGTATGACATACCTAAACCTAACCTGAATACCTGAGTGTAGCCTAACCAGAAATGCTAAACTGGAATTCCACTTAACCTTACACTGACCTTCATAAACAGTCATACCTGACATGTACACCTGATGTAAGCATGTATAATAACGGTGTGTACATGAAGTAGCGCAGGGGGATGCGGCAGCAAGTGGGAGTATGCCTGTGTGGGTGGTGGTAAGCAATGCCCACACTGGTTAAGCAATGTGAAGGCCAACCCAGTGTAAGACGCTGTAACCAGAGGTCAGCAAGTCCGAGCCTAGCACACACCAGAGCATACCTGCCTACACTTCCCCTGCAGTGCCTTAGGCACGCTGTAGCCCACAGCCCTCATTGTGGCCAGTAACAACATAATCAGCACTCCCAGGACCCCCCTGCACATTATAGTCCAAGTGAGTTACCACAAAGGCATGGCAGATGTACAAACAGCTACTGTTATCACAAACATATCATCCGGCACAGTCAGTCAACAGTATAGGAAGTGTATGTAAGTATGTACATTAATACCAGCAAACATGTGCACAGTGCTCAGTCACAGTATTCCGAGCAGTCTATGAGTACCAATGAACAGTGCCTGTCCACGCATACTGTGAGAACAGTAATGTTGTATAATACTGCAGAGAAGAATGGAAAACGGGCCACAGCATGGGGCAT